>NW_027635792.1:0-65124 GCF_903797595.1 Erithacus rubecula | reverse complement strand
TTTTTTTTTGGGTTTTCCCCTGTGCTGATGCAGCCAGCAGGGGAAGGACCAATAAATGGAAATATTGCACCTATCAAGGTACAAGGTTGTTCAAAATTTTTGCAATTCCTGCAGTTCCTTTAATCAGAGGTGAATTATTCCTCCTCCCTGTGATGATGAAGGATGTGAAGGATGCAGTGTCTGACTCCAAGGCGTGGTGCCTTCAGATGTGTAAGAGGGGACAGAGATATCTGCTTCCCTTTGAAGTAAATCACATAAGAACCACCATTATCTCATGGAAAGTTTTGAAAATGCCATTTAAAAGCACTTGTGTCCAGATTACCCCTGTGCCAGAGCAAACCAGAGAAACCTCTTGATCCATTCATGTCACTAGATTATCTCACAACACATTGGCCAGACTGCTGAAAGAAGGTAGCATTTCCTCTAGGCACCACATGTTGTGAAGTATTATAAATACATTGCAGGGCCTGGAGTCAGTGAGTTTGTGGAACAGTAGTGTTTTAATTTCTGGTCTCATTTATTTGAGAGGTACCAAAGGCCAGTGTTGAAACTCGGGTTTTTTTGGTATATAAACATTCTGGAGTTCATCTTCAAAGGTTCCTCCAGCACATATGTACAGACAAGGTGCCAGAATGTGGCTGTTCCTCTGCCAGTCCAGCTACAATTTCCTGCTCTCATCTTCTGAACCCAATTAAACCCCAGAAAAACAACAAGGGGATGAGAGCCTGCCCTCCCTCTGCAGCTTTCCCCACAGACAGTTTCCAAAGCAGAGCACCCAAAAAGTGCCTCCCCACCCAGGAGTGTGGTGATTAACCAGCCCTGACAAACCCAACCCATCCCATGCCTAAAAAACTGCTGCTTCTGCCCAGCAGCTGCCAAAAATCAGAGTGCAATGGCCTGGGAGATGGTTGTGGTGAGGAAAACCTCAGAGGGACCCTAGGGGCTGTTTGGGGCTTTTAATGCCCCTGTGCTCGTGGCCATCTGAGGTGATATTTGCCAAAATTTGCCTTGTTGGCAGGAGAACATCCTTGGGTACCAAAACACTCAGCACCAGGGTGCTCAGCCTCTCTGAGCTCCAGCCCCAAGATTTAATAATGGAATTTCTGCAGTGAGAGGAGATCCTGTGGATTTGCAGGAGAAGCCTCACTCAGCTCTGCCTCTTTCTTAGGTCACCTGCAAATTTAAATTTGTGGTTTGCAAAGTTGCTGTGCTCTGCTGGAACAGAGATCTCATATTCTTTTTGTTTTCCTTTTATCCAGCAATCTGAAAACCTGTTCTCTAGGAGGGCAATGCTGGATAAACCACTGAGTCCTTATTAAGAATCAATAAATATCAGTATTTTTTGCAAAAGAAAAGGAAGAACTCGCTGCAGTGGAAAAAAAAAGTGAAGATGTTGTCTTTTCTCTTCTGAAAACATAAATTATTTTGGTCGTTAATCAGCTATCAATCCATGACTAATAGAAATATTTTGGTAATAGTTTGGGGGTTTTTTTGTCTGTTTTGCTTTTTTTTTTTTTTGTTTTTAACAGAGGCATATTTACCAGATATTTACCCTGGATGAAATATATATATATATACTTTAAATGCCCACAGCTCTGCTGCTAAAGGATTTAGCAAACAAGTGCAGCCAAGTGGAAAGTAGAGGAAACAGATTTTTTTTTTTTCTGAGATATTTATTGATTTATTTGGTTTAGACTTTTAAATCCTCCACTGGAGGACAGGAAAATTTTAACACTAGCAACAGGTTTGATAATCTCCAAAACAGATTTTCCAGTAGAAGGCTGCTAATTATTCACTTCATCATCTAAACTCAATGAATTAACACTTCACAGTTTTAAGGGTGCTGCTTTCTTCTGGAAATGTTTTCTTTGGGAGCCCGGGGTGTGTGCCTGTGCTGCTATTTCCAGGTCCAACATTCCAATGATAAAAACACAGTCAGGAATCTGGCTGGTAATTATTAATAGTTACAGGGTGTGCTGTGCCTTCCAAATGAAGAAGTGGCACCAGTTGCATTTCTGGCACCCACAAGAAATCTCTTCCTAGGATCAGGTGGGGTGGAATTCTGCCAGATGCACAAAAATGTGGAATTTTTTCCTCCCCCCCAAAAAATCCAAAGCTCGTGGAGCAACATGCCAAGAGAATTGTTGGCATCTCACCTTCTTTTGGTTTAGGCAGGCTCTGAAACCAGGTCTTGGGATGGTCTTTAGGTGTGGTGATTTTTTAAGTCAGGAAGGTAAAATCAGAAAGGGTCTTTAGTCCTAAGTCATACAAAGTTAGTTAAAAAAAAAAAAAAAAAGTGTCCACTTAGAACTCTGAGGGAAAAGGGATTTAACTTGTTAAAAGTTCTTAAACGTGCATAAGTGATGTGAAAAAAATGTAAGACAAAAAATAACTGGCTTAGAACTAGTTGCCACCTCCTTTAGAGAAAGATAATCATGTGTAATATTGAAAAATATTTAAATGCAATAGATATTTAAATATTATAAATATAAATATTTAAATATTATAAATATAAAAATAATATAAATGTATAATCTCCTTATGTGCTTCATCTCTTTGCCACTCATTTGAAGGCAGAGGATTGCACAACATTTTCTTTGTACACTGAGGACAATGACTCAGATTTGCCCTTCCAAACAAATGGTTTAGGGGGGCAAATCCATATTTTCATCACTATTTTGCTGCTATCCTTTTCACTGGAGCCTTGGGGCTCAATAAATAAATGGATAAAGGTCTTGTAGCTGCATCAGAGACTGAAACTGAGACCCCTGGCACCAGTGCCCTGTGGTGGAAACCCAAATTTATCTGCCATGAAGGGAAAACAAGCTGTGGCCAGCGAGGCAAAAAAATATAAAAACAAACAGAGTTTTGAGAGCCTAGAAACTCACAATAAAGTGGGGAGTTAAAGAGGTGTCCAGAGCAGCCTCTGGAGTTCAGAAATTCAGATTTATCAGTGCTTGTCCAGGCTGGCCAGAGCTCTGGGGGTTTTGTGTGCTGTCCATCACCAGCAATTAGAGTGAATGACCCATTTATTGCCTTTCTGCAGCACTGCCCAAGAAACTGGGATAAAACCCACAGAAAACAAACAAAACTTCTTATTGGGGAGCATCCAAGCAGCTTTTTTTGGGTTTGTTTTTTTTTTTTTTTTTTTTGGTTGGTTGTGTTTTTTTTCCTGGAAATCAAGCTGGAAGAACCAAGTGTGACCTTGTTGTGTTAAAGAACAGTTTAAATGCGACTCATTGGTTCCACAGAACATAAAGTCACATCCAAATATTGTAAATAAAGGGAGCTCACAGCTCTGCTGTGCTCAGACTGCCTTGCTCTGCTGCATGGGAACCTCTCCTCTGAACAACCTTCAGCTAATTATTATTACTATTATTATTATTATTATTATTATTATTATTATTATTATTATTATTATTATTATTATTATCATTTTTCCAGAGCTGCCATCCCCTCTGCACAAGTTTGTGGACTAAAGACTGCAAAAAACCTCAATTTTTCCAGCCTGTATGACCCAAAATATTGAAAAACCTGAGCAGTGCCCTTTATTTGCACAACAATGATGGTTTTGATGGGCTAAATCTTATCTCCTGGCCTCCCTTACCCATTTCTGAGTCTGTTTCCACATCCTACATTTGCCTGCTTTGGAATTTCCTCTATTGCAATACACAGACCAGCATTAGAATAAACTGTTCTTTAATAGCATATTAAAACACATATTTATATAATAACATAATACTACAACAACAACAACAATAATATTAATATCTATATCTGTATCTATCTATATCTATATCTATATTCGTCTATATCTATATCTATATCTATATACATATCTATATATATCTATATATCTGTATCTATATCTATATTTATATCTACATATATCTATATCTATATCTACATCTATATCTATATCTAAATTTATATCTATATCTATATCTATATAATTTATCTATATCTATATCTATATCTATATCTATATCTATAATATGTATCTTAAATTATTATTTTATTATATTTTATTGTTGTTATTATTAAAATTATCTGTATTATGTATATTTAACATACAAAATACATTGTATATATTTCTATTATTGTTGTTATTGTTATTAGTAGCAGCAGTAGTTGGAGTAAGTATAACTGAGAAAATGCATCAACTTTTTCTTTCCTTGCTTTGTGGAGGGGATGTGCTGCCACTGCTTATTGTAAGCAACAGTAATGGTTAAAAATAAAACATTCACATTTCTACTTTCAGGAGCAGGAGGAATTCTGGAGGATGAGTGGATTGATTATTTCCTTCCCCAGCTCCTTCTCCTCACCAGCTCCAGGCCTGGACAATAAAAGCTGATTTTAGATGAGGATTCTTGCAGCACACACCAGGTTTTATTGATCCTTCAAAATTAAACTGGGAGGCTTCCAAGGGCTGCCTGCAGCCAGGCTCTCAGTTTAAAATTCCCTTTCCAACATGCAGCTTCTGTGTGTTCTTGGAAAGAGGATTTCAGGAATCATTCTGATGTGTCAGGTGTGCCACAGACACTGATAAGTTTGTTTATTAAAGAAGCTGATCCACAAAAAAAACAGAAAAAAAGTTGCAAAATTCTATGAAAACAAAATTTTCTACCTGCCATTATTTCTCAAAATGGTACATAACACTTGTTAAAGTACATTTAAAGCATTTATTTATAATTTATTATTTAAAGTAACAATACATAATAAAAAAGAAAAAAACCAACCAAACAACCCTACAGGTTATCCACATTTTCCAGGAAGACATTCTGAAAGCCCCCTGGTGTTTTTTACAGAGAATTTTCAAATTTTTCCCTCCATGCTTCCCCTTTTGATTTATATCAAATATTTATAAAGTAAAATATTAAATTATTAATGTTCATTTATACATCCACATTGCATTAAAAAGATGGTAATATTTAATATATTTTTAATAATATTCATCCATGTATTGAATACAGCAATTACCAGCTCATAGCAAAGTAATCAAACTGATCAAAAATTGGCCTCAAAGGAGCCACAAGTGGTTATTTAGACACTGAGAAACAAGGTGAGAGATAATTTTTAAAAATTATATTCCCAATTTGAGGTGTGGAAAACCCCCTCCATTTCCAAAATTTCCAATTTTGGTGAGTGGAACTTGCTTCAGCAGAGGAACAGATCATCCACCCCATCCACTCCAATTACAAAATCTCAGGTGTGATGCAGCTGCATGTGTGTTTCTGTTCTCAGACTGGATTTTAGGATCAGTAAATTGATAAATGTGGGCTGATAAATGTCCTATGAGTCCTTAAACAAATCCAACATTCTAATATGCATCAGTCTCTGGTTCATGTTTTTTCATCTGTTTAGCCTAAATTTTTATATGCTGATCATTCATTATTTATTGAAATATTAAATATATATATTTTCCAAGACTATAGCAATCATAGCAGGAAGATTTTTCTGGATTTATTTCTTGTGATGCATGGTTAGCTACCAGGGAGTTTCTTGCCTTTCCCTGAAGTAATTTGCTTTTCATGAACCCATTTAACAGTGTCTCATTCTCTGCTCCTGGGTGTAGATTGCATTTAAAATAGGTTTCATATGGACCACTAAGGGCAGTTTTGTGACCACCTGAAATTCAGTGTTTCAGACTGTAACCCATTTCCCACCAGCCCCTCACTTTGGCTCTCATCTTTGTTATTGGCATTTCAGGAGAAAAAGTTAAAATCAGTGAGGATAATATGTTTCAATAGTCTAGAATTATTCATCAAAAAGGGGAGAAATTTATGAATACATGGAAGAGAAAAAATAACACAGAGGAAAATGAAATATTGGATATTTCTAGATAATATTACCATCTACAGTAACTATCTGTTTAAGCAAATTCAGAAACCTACTGCAAGAAACCCTGATTTAGTGTAGGCTTCAGTGAGTGAGATCAGCAAGTATTTTATCATCCTCATTTAATGTTTAAATAACTTGTTTCTCTTTCTGCAGTTTGGACAGGTACTCTGGGGATTCTGCAGCATTCTGTTCTAAATCCATCCTTCCCTGCTGCCACTACTGGGGCACCTGGAGCATCCCAATATTCCTTGTTCTGTCCCCAAAACGAGGTGTGTGCAGGGCAGAGCTTCTGCTGGGAAATGGAAAGTCAAATTTAGGATTTTGGTAGCCAGAAAAGAGAGTGTTGGGTCTTTCTAAGGCCCTTGATTAATTCCACACTCACAGTCCTTGAGAAAACACTTCTGCCTCCTGCATTCTGCCTTTGCCAGCTCTCAGTCTGGGCACAGACCCTGAATAAATGAGGATGCAAATGCAGCAGTGAAGTCTTACAAATATTTTATCTATCTATCTATCTATCTATCTATCTATCTATCTATCTATCTATCTATCTTTATAGATATATATATATGTCTTTATCTATATATATAAAATATCTTTTTTATATATATCTTTATATATATGTGAATATTATATATATTCATATATCTATTAATAGCAATATATATTTATATTCATATTCATATTCATATTCATATCTATGTATTTGCATATTTATAGATACTTTCTATATATGTTAATAATATTATATAATTATAGATTATTATAATTATTATTTATAAATTAATATTTTAATTGCATTTTGTATTATATATTTAATTATTATATTATAAATTATAATTATTTATGTAATTATTTTAATAATTATATAAAATAATATATGATATATAGAATAGAATAAGATAGAATAGAATAGAATAGAATAAGATAGAATAGAATAGAATAGAATAGAATAGAATAGAATAGAATAGAATAGAATAGAATAGAATAGAATAGAATAGAATAGAATAGAATAGAATAGAATATAGAATATATTTACATATAGTTTATACTTATATTTATGCAATTTTTTTTGATTTTTTTTTTTTAATGCAACATCTATATGCCTTCTCTCTGGGAAAGAAAAATTTAAAAAAATTTCAAAAGTCCTTTACAAACCATTTCAGGAAATTCAAAGCTAAGGAAACATTAATGTTCCCTGTAGGTCATATCCAGAGTAGAAAAGTACATTGTTCTGTGCCCATTTAACAGGGCATACAACAACTTAAGACAACATTTTTAGGTTTGAAAATCTGGTTTTATAAACTCAGCTTTGCAGTAAAGCAGGGGGAGATTTTGGTTTGCTTTTCAAGCAAAGGAGTGCAGCAAGGAATAGCAAGGACAGTGAAGCAGCCATGCACTCCAGAAAAAAGGAGAGATGCTTAAATTCCTGCACAGAAATGCCCAAAATTCCTTGGGCACTGCTGTCCCAGGAGTAACCCTGGGGTGGCTCCTGCACCCCTGGGAACCCCAAAAACAGCTTGAGGTGACAAATTTAATGTTGCCTGTGGGTTTAGCACTTAAAACTGGAAAGTTGTCTATCAGGAGATAAAGCCAGAGTGGAAAAGAAAGAAGCAGCTGGCATTTCAGACCATTCCTGGCTTTTCCAGGGGGTAGCACAAAGAGCAGACAGCAGATAGATTCTACAGAACCCAGCAGAAACCTGAGAGGGATTACTGACTTCCTCCATACCATGACACATTTCAATTTGGGACATGTGGAATAAATCAGCGTGGAGCTGGAGCACACAGGGAGATCAGTAATAAACCTGGAGGGTGTTCAGAGGTGCTTGGAAGGCTTGTCAGCAGCCAGCTCTGCTGCTTTTCACTGAGCTGGGGGATCAAGTGGGCACTGGGCAGACAAGAGGAGAACTGGCAGAGGCACAAGCTAATTAATAATTAATTAATAACTGCAGCCAAGTTGTTATTGAGGTTGTGGTGATGATTCCTTTCCATCCCTCTGCCTCCTCTGCCTCATCAAGCAGGCATTTCATCCATGGTTTGGGTATTTGGGACATCCAAACACTCTGCCTGTGGCTGCTGGAATCATTTTTAATATTAAATTAATCAAAAGTCATGGAATGGTTTGGGTTGGAAGGGATCATACAGCTCATCCATCCCACCTTCCACTGTCTCAGGTTTTTCCAAGCCTGGCCTTGGACACTGCCAGGGATGGCCATAAATTAAATTGTAATTGATACATAGCATATTAAAAACAAAAATATAAAATTTAATTTTAATCATCATGTTGAGATTGTAATTGAGCCACTCCAATGTAAAAAGGCAGATAATTCTCCACTACTGCTCCAAACAGGACAGGAGAATCTCGTGAGTGGAAAGAAAATTTTACAAAATGAAATTGGAAAAATGAATATTTCAATAAAACAGCCCTGTTATCTTTCTCTTTTGGCAGATTTATTTATTTAGGCCAAAAACATTGAATTTTCCATCATAATCCTCATCCTGGAGCTGCTGCACGGATTTGGGGAAAGCAGAGCTCTCTGCTTCACCTCTCTCCTGGAGAAGAGGAAGCAAGGAATGCAAAATTAGAGTCTGGAAGGGAATAAAGCCTGCAAATACAACCAGGATTTTTTTCCCTGAGTACACAGCAGCACGTTCATGTGTGGGTTCATGTGTCAGCATGGGCTCAGTGCTCCAGAGTCTGAGGTCATGAATTCCTCCTCACACTGCCATTCCTGTGGCCATCAGCAGCTGGCTGCAGACTGGGTGCCAAACATCAGGTTACTAACCCAAACTGAGGCTTCAAAGAAATTCTGGAAAGCTCTGGATTCACATTTATTCCCTTCTTTTCTGTGCATGGGTTGATTTGGGGTTGGACAAAACCTCCTCTTCAGCCTCTGCTGGGGCAGATTCCTGTCTGAGCCCAATCTGGGATGAGTTCATTCTGATTTCTGCCTGGCAGAAACTTTTATTTTGAGGAAAAGCTCAAAATAAAAAAATCAATAATCAATAAACACTTCATGTCCTTCATGTCCTTCATCTTCATGTCCTCCAAAGCAACCATCTGAATTTATTCTGAGGAACACAGGAATATTTCTAGCTATCCATCAGACAAATAAATTACTACAAAGATTGCTACAAAATGACACTGGCACTGGATTCAGCACTCAAACCAAAACAGAGAGGGAGCTGCACCACAGGTATCTTAGTCTTTAATTAATTAATTGGGAATATGATAGGTAGGGGTTCCTCTGACAGACAGCAGGAGAAACCCAGCATCCACATACAAATTATGAACTTGCCCTCAGCTTTAATTAGAGATTCCACTTTGAAGAGGAAATGACAGAATAAAAACTTTTTCCTATATATATTCTCTTATTATTTCCTGCACATATTGTCATTTCCAAGGAAATCTGTGCCATACCCCAGCTGAACACCTCTCTGTGCAATCATCTTGATTCCAGCACCTCATCATAATCTGTTTTTCCCATGTATTCCTGTTCTTCCCTATCACATAACTTCCAGAAATCATTCCCTCCTACAAATGTTCAAACACTTTCCTTAGCTCATGTCCTGTTGTGTTGGTTTGGTTTTATTTTTTGCTTTCTCAACTGTATTTTTGTGCCATCAAGCCTCCCAAGATTAGAAGAGGGTGCACATCAAAACAGCGGATATTTTAATTTTATTTAATTTTACTTTATTTTATTTGCAGCACAACCGGTAATTCAATTTTCCTTTGTGTTATTGTTACAATACAATTGAAACAGAAAGGGAATATTTAAGTATTAATAAAAAAATTATATGTTTAAATATATATTAAATAAATATATATATTCTGTGACTCAGCAGGAGGTAAGGTTGTGGTTTTCTTCCAGCATGAAATTAACAAATTCTAGAACAAAAAATTAATTTCTAATAGGCAGACTTTACAGATATGTGACAGCAAAACTATGGTATTTCTGCTGGCTGTCAGGTCAAATGGCAGTAAAATAATTCTGATGGTGAGCAGCAATTCATTTTAGGCTCTGAGTTGCTAAGATTTATGGTTTTAAATGCTCTTTCTGTGTTTTTTGGTTTTTTTTTTGTTTTTTTGTTTTTTTGGTTTTTTGTTTTTTTGTTTTTTTTGTAATCATTATAATTTATTTTAATTATTTTTCCTGGTTAAGGAACAGCAAGATTTTAATAACAATTGATTCCCAGCCTGGGATGCTTCAGCAGTTCATTAGACTATCTGGGAGCTGATCAATGTTTCCAAGAGAGAATTGCAGTTAGCTGGTTTAGCTCTGGAGGGAAAGAATCACTAGGACTCATCACCCCCCTTTCATTCCTCATTGTCTCTATTTTCAATTTTTTTGATGCAGAAACCAAAAAACAAAAACCAAAAAAAAAAAAACAAAAAATACCCAAAAAAAACCCCAAACCCAACAAAACAAAACAAAACAAAGCAAAAAAATCAATGAAAAAACCAACAACAACAAAAAAAAAAAAACAAAAAAAAAACAAAGGAAAAAACAACAACAACAAAAAAAAAACCAAA
This sequence comes from Erithacus rubecula, assembly GCF_903797595.1. Taxonomy (NCBI): domain Eukaryota; kingdom Metazoa; phylum Chordata; class Aves; order Passeriformes; family Muscicapidae; genus Erithacus; species Erithacus rubecula. The sequence continues at coordinate 54,750 of NW_027635792.1, read as the reverse complement.
AACAAAAACAAACCAAAAAACCAAAAAAACCCAAAAAAAACAAACCCCAAAACAAACAAACAAACAAACAAAAACCCCAAAAATAAAACCAACCAAACCCACCTTATTTTTCTCTTTCAAAAGATTAGGGAAAACCAAAAGTCAAACTGTCAGGTGACACAGAAAATGAGAGTTATATCAGTGTCTGCTGTGGGCAAAATTCTGCTTCTCAGAACATGAACTGTACCTCCTGTGAATGTTGATAATTCCAAAGGAGACACCTTGCTGAAGTCAGGGCTACAAATCCAGAAGGTGGACAGACCTCACTGTCATTCCCAGTTTTCAAAACCATGTGAAAATATAAAATTTTAAACATTTTTCAAGATTTCTTCCACGTTCTGCAGCTTCTAATGTGCCAAGCCCTCCAAATGGCAAACAACAGTGTGCCCAACTGAGCAGCTAATTATTCTGTGGTTTTTGTTCTTTTCATTGTGACCTACAAATTGGTTGGTGAACCTTTCAAATAATTTTTTTTTTGCTTCTAATACAATCTAAATTTGTACAGATGCCAATGAGAGTTTACAGACCTCAGAAAGTACAGTGTTGAAAGAATCATCTGCCAGCCCCTAAATAATTTCTATACAAAAATTTAAAAAAAGAAAACCAAAATTTGAAAAAAAGAAACTAAAATTGCAGAAACAGATTTTAAAACAAACCTCTTTACTTTCTATAAATGCACCAGCCAGCAGGAAAGTGCTTTTTCAGTGTCATCAAGCCTGTTTATTTTTAAGTTTTAAATCAATGTCCCTCAGCACAAAGTAGTCTGGTTCAAGCAAGACTAAGGAATTAGGAATTGTCTTCCCCTCCTCACAAAAACCCCTAAACCCCAAATCTCCATGGTAAATGCACTGGATTTTGGTCCTCAAAATAAGTGTTTAAGGTAAATTAAATAAATTCTGAGCTTCATCTTCTTTTGATATACCAATTTTACGCAATTCCACAATTGCAATTTCAATTTTTCCATGCTATGCTGTTTTGCTGGATTTATATAATTATACTATTTTTAAAATATTGTAAACAGTGTTTCCTACTTTATTCTAGGAATCCCAGCTGCAGTGTCAGGTTCCCACTGCAGGATATTTTGGGGTGGTCTCTGCTGTGGCATGGAAACCTAGGGACCCATAGGTACAAATATCTCTGATAAAGTATTTTTATCGTAATTATCTCTGATAATGAGATAAAAAGATACTGCTGATATTTCCACATGAAACACTGTAATGGTTTGAAAGGAAACCAGTGAGAGACTCCAAGTCAGAAATACAATTTCATAGGAAAAAAAGAGAAAAATAAAATACATGTAATAGTAGAAAAGAAAAACCATTGACAGAGCCAGAACACAGCCTGACACCCTGCTAGTCCAGGTGGTGGCAGCAGTCCAGATGAAGTGGTTTTGTTGAAGTAGTGATCCTATAGAAAGGTCTGGTAGTTCTTGTCCTCTGGAATCCAGTGGGAAGAAGGTGCCTTGGTGTCCCAAATGTCAGTTTTATCTGGGTAGGAAAGGCTTGGCTCCTGCCCTGGCTGGAGCATCTCCCAGTGGGATGATGGAATTTTCTCAGCCATGCCCTGGGACTCAGTGGCCATGAACAGGAGATATCTGCTGGAGGGAGGATGGGCTGTGGGAAAGAAAAAGAACATTGCTCCATCTGGTTTTTAACAGCTGGCCCATTAACAGGAGATATCTCCCACAGAGATAAGAATCACTCCCCCACCTGGTTTAACAGATGGTGATAGAAATACTTTTGGCTACATATTTACATTTAACCCAGGACAAACTTCTTTAAAAATGTCCTGCAAGCACAAGATGTGATGGAATTCGAGATTATTCTCATTTCCCCGAGCACCCATGACAGAGGAAAGAGTTGCTTATATTTTAAGCTGCTTTTATTTTTGGGGACCTCTGTCCAGTGCATGGATTTGTTGTGTTACTCCAACACCTTCACCCTCCAGCACACATGTTTATACTCACTGGTCCAGAAAAGAAGAACATGAACAAGAGAGGGGACAAAGACCATTGTTTCTAAGAGCTTTTGTTTGCAAACATGCATTTCAGCAAAGGCACATGGGAGTTATATTCCATTTAATTCAGAATACACGCATCTGCCGCCGCCAGCCAGGTCATACTGAACACAAATAAAAATGTTATTAAAACTCCATCACTCCCTACAGCTACAGTGCCTGTGAAACTCCCAGTGTGCAGGATGCAACAGATAGAGCTGAGCATCCAGCCTGGCTCCTCACAATCAGGATTATAAATGAGCCACGAGGGTAAGACTTGGGTCAACTGAAAGATTTTATTAAAAAGCGACTATTTGTATTAATAATGTCAAGCCTGCAGATACAGTTCTTAAATAATGGTCACGTTGTGAAGAGGAATCAATTACACACACAACTAGAGTGTACTTTTTTATTTTCTTATTGCATTTCTCATTTTTATTGTGATGAATGTGGCAGGGGGTTTTCAATAGGATATTTGGGAAGCAGATATTAATATTCTGAATGCCTCAGGCCTGATGCTTATGGAGGCATAACATCCTAATTGAAATTCAAGGTCTTGTGACCAAATTCTGCTGAACCAGAGATCTTCATACTCCGCCAAGTATTAACACATCATTCCACATTGATTACAAAACAAATGAGAAATATGTGCTGGTATCCTTTGAATTACACAGCTTTGATATTTCCTCTTGTTTTTAAAGATGGCTCTTTCAGAATGTTATTTAACCATGTGGCATAAAAATACCAAACATTAAAATATATTTAACAGGGTCATGACAAAACAAATGGACAGCAGCCACAAATCTCTCCACATTGCATCAAGAACCTCTGCAAGGAAACACACAGATCCCATTTCCACTGCAAGCTGAGATCTAAATAAATGCAGAAGGATTCTGAAAGCTGGCAAGGCCATGAAACTCCTGCATGAGACACCAAATAAACAAAAATATTCCTGATGAGAAAGATCCCTGAGATCATAGCCAAGACCTGCTCAGATAAAGAATTGTCTAAAAATTTATTATTCAAAGCGAAATTCTAGAAGTGTTAATATGTCACTGCATGAAGATGAAGGATAAAAAATTATCTTTAATTGCACCTTTAGATTATAAACTCACTTTCTGTATTAGAGTTTGTGCCACATTGGGATTTATCATCCTTTTTCAAGCAAGACTTCTGTCCTGTTTCCCTGGACAATTCCAGAAATCACTCTCAGACAGGGGGATCTGCAAGGAGCAAAGATCTCTCTCACAAATAGAAATAAGAATTCTGTTAGTTTTGTTTAAAGAAGCAGATGGGAGGTCAGCAACAAAAAAAAAAAACAAAAACAAAAATTATTTTGAAGATACCATTTAATGCTTTCAGATGGATTTCCAGACAGGGATGTATATGCTCATCTATTTACAAAGAATGAGCTGATTTTTTAACAAAGGTGACAGTAGCATGAATTGGGGAATTCTTTTCCCCATTTGCCTTATATACACTTTATCCCCTTTATTCTTAGAGAACATGTCTTTAGTTAATCTGCAACATCAGGTTCAAGAAACCCAAATAATTCTATGGACTGTAGTGATATTCTTTTGCCACCCCTGAAACACCACATGTAATAATAATTTCCTGTGAAAAGGTGTTGGGACCTGGTTTCACCCAAAGCAGGTGTAAAACAGGGAGAAGTGGGGGAGAAGGACCCACCCAGTGCATTTTTATGTGTAAGTGTATATATATGTGCTATTAATGGATGTACATGGAAATAGAATCATAAAATCATGTAAAATGGGGGGGAAAAAACAGTGGGATCACTGGGAGGACTCTGCTGTCCTCCCTGTCTTCTTGCTGTTATACAAATCCAGGATGAAAATAAAGGTAGACTGCTTTAAGAAAATAAAACTTTAGCTGCTGCCAGTTTGGGGCAAACAAGGGGAATTGTCTAGAAGAAGAACAGATTACAAAAAACCAACCAAACAAACAACAACCCAACCAAACCAAGCCAAACAAAGCCTAAACAAAAACAAAACAAACAAACAAACAAACAAACAAAAACTTTTAAAAATACCAAAACTAAACAAAAATTATTTTGACTGTAAAATTAGAACCAAATAACTAAAAGAGCGTTTTCCTTTTTGTTGTGGATTTCACTCTTTCACTACAACATTTGCTCATGAAAGATGTGTGTCATCTGAACTGGGGTTAAAAAAAATGGGCCTTGTGTTGTTTCCTGAGACTTACCTTTCTCTTGGACAAAACTCACAGCTATTATTTTTGGATGACAGCAGGAAACTCCTGTCTAATTCAAAACAGCGTCACGTATTGGCATACATCCCCCCTCACCTCTCCCTCTGCCAAAATGTCAGTTTTGCTTAGGATGCTTGTCCTGCTGTCACTACAATGAAAACTGTGTCCTCCCTGGTACAATTTATCATGCAGGGCTCAGTGATGCAGCGTGCCAAGCAAGGAAGAAGAACGTGAAACCTTATCACCATGGTGTTTATTGACCAGTCATCCTGCTTTGTACTCATTTCCTCCCCTTAATTCCCTGCAAGTATACATTGGCTCAGAATCAAAAGGAATGCAATAGTTAAAAAAAAAAAAGCATATGCCCAGGGATAAATGTATTATTCCATAGATGCTGATGGTGCAATGATTTCTCTCCTGTGATAACTGAAAACGTTTGTTAATAAAAGCTGTTCCAGAAAAGCAGAGCATTAATACATTATGCTGTTTGAATACTGACAAATTAGCCTATTTTTCTCTTGGAAAAATCAAGTTTTGCATCTGAGACATCATCCTGAGAACAACTATTTACACGCATTAAAGGAGAGGGGGTGCTACACAAACAAAATAATAAAAATACTCAGTTTTGCCAGTCCTATTTGGCCAAGAAGGAAGAAGAAAAGGATCACAGCCAGAACATGCTGTACCCAGCTCTTGCTGGCTCATGATTCCCTACTATAAAATTAACCCATCTGACCTAATGGTCTCCCTCATTCCCACAGCATCAGCCTGGAAAGCGAATCTCCTGAAATGGTGCCAGTTAACTCCATCACTCATTTTCATCCAGAGATGCCCCCTCTGTGCACTGTGGTGTGTGATCCTTGCAGAAACAGCACAGGAAGGGAGAACAGTGACCCCCTTCTCAGCCCTGGTGTCTCTTTTCCCCCTTTTCCTTCTCCCTTACCCTTTCCAGCCCTGCTTGTCCTGTCTCTTGGTGCTCAGCAGGGCAGGTGCTGTCTGTGGTTAAGGCATCAGAGAAAAGGCAGCAGCTCCTGGCCCTGATCCCCTTCTGTCCCTTGGGGGCTTGGATGTGGCACAGGAGGACCACCAGCACCACCCTGGGACAGGGTGACTTTGCCTCTCCGTTGCCCTCAAAGTGACAAAACTCAGCATTGCACAAGAATAGGCAGAAGGAAACAGAGAGGGAAAAACATGAGTAAAGGTAAAGTAAAGCTTTTTTCTAGAGCTTCCATAGAACTTGCTCGTTCAGAGCACAGTCTGGCCCCACAGTTGTGTCAGCCTTTCCCCAGAGGAGGTCTGACAAGTTCTGTATTCTCAGTTTATGTCTTTTGTTTCACCCTCAGTGCAGCCCTGAAGGAGAAGCACAGACTGCTCCTTTTGTTACGTACCTTTTCCCAAGACAGAGCCCAGGACCTCCAATAAGTGCAATAACATCAGGAAATAAACATTTTGCTGGTTTGCCTTTGCTTGGAAGTATTCTCACAGCTACACTGCACAGAGGAAGAAGGAGGTGGTGATGATTCAGGGAGAGGCCAAAGAGTAAGAGAAGAAAATCTCTCAGGGAAGAAAGCAGCTAATGAACAAAAGTCGGGAACAGAAAGAAGACTGTTATGCCACAAATATAAAATGTATAGTCACATAAGCTCATAGGAAAGAAAATCAGAGCTGACATCCTACAATGCTAGATTGATTAGGGAGGACTTGGAAGAGGACCAAGGTCTGGGAATGGCATGGGAAATCATTTCAAAGGAGAAAGAACCTCGCACTCTGCTACGGGGGGATGGCAGCAGTACAATAACACATGAAGAGGATGTTGGAGAGCTGCCACAGACCCTGGGCTGAGGGGAAGCAGAAACATATGACAATGTGTGCAGTTATACTGGATACCTGGCTTGCAGTGGTGATGGGAGGGATCTGAACCTTCAGCTGCCTGAAAAAAGCCAGATTTGAGAGACCAAGGGTTGTCTTTCTCTTTGTCTGCCTGCCTTCTCCATTTGCAGTCACCTCCTAGAGACATCCTACCGTGCCCAGCCTAAGGTGGAAAAGATACTACCACACTTCTGAATATATTCCTCTCTGAATTTTTAAATTAATACGTTTTCTCCTTCTGTCCAAGGGCTGGGATTGTCAAAGACCATTTCTTTCGTGTTACAAAAATGACAAATATCCTCTAATAATAGAACTTCATTCATTTCTCTGCACACACAGAGACTATTTATGCAATCCAGGTACATTTATAGGCACTTAGTCACAGGTTTTCTCTGTGGACAAGGCCACCTTTGATGGGAATTTTGTCTCATGAAAATCAAGGATAGTGTTGTTTTTGGGATCTCATAAGATCATGAAATTGTTTGACTGTGTGTGCAACACCAGCCATATGTTGGCATCCTTCAGCAAACTTCTGTTTGTTTGATAAAACAAACCATCAGACCTTCCCTCCAAGTGTCCTAAAGAGGCACACATGGAGCAAATGTGCTAGCCCCCACTCAGAGGGCAAATGCAAATTATTTGAACACACTTTCAGACCATGGCTTGTGTTTTTGCTCCTTCAGAAGCCAAGAATAATTGACAAAAAAAACAAAACAAAACTGAGTGAGAGTAAAATATTACTAGAGGAAAAACCATCTTTACATCTGGATTGCTGCTTATTTTTAGTGAGGGAAAGCATTCAGTGATGTGTTCAGAAGCCAACATAAGTGTCTTCAAGGTTTAGCTCAGAAATCGTGAAAATTCCAAGATAAATAAGATCTAAACACTAGTTGTCCTTCTAGCCCTGAAGGAGAAAGACATTATTTGCAAAAAGACTTATCATGACACCCTTACCCTTAACCCACCCCAAACCCATATTCTTACAAACACAAAACACTAATTATGTTTACAATGACTGAATGGTGTTCAAATACGCAAATAATCTGGAAGAGGGATGGATAGCATGCCAAATACACTTGGAGACCAACACCCAGAAAATTTTGTTTAAGTTATTTGCACACAGAAAGCTTTTGGAAACAATGGTCATGTGAAGAAAAAAAAAAGAAAAAGAAAAAAAAAAAAGAAGAAGATTTCTACTTAAACCCCTACATCTGTCAGTGCTTTAGAATATGAAATTTTATTCAAGTTTATTTTCCTAGGGGAAAATATATCTGGGGAAACACTGATAAATCTCTTCTCCAACTATTAATTACAAATTCAAAATGAACCTCATTTGGCCTTTCAGAAACCTTTTTGTGTTTGCTTTCCATTCTACGTCTGTTTTTTATTTATTTTAATGTGATTATAGTGCTGCCATTCAAAACACAAAACCACTTTTTTCTGAAAAGATTGTCACCCTTCATCAGTCTGGGGGTATATTCACTGAAGAAATAATATTCACCATGTATATTTTCTCTTTCCATCAAATTCTGTTTGGCACTGGTGAAAGAAATATCATATATTTGATACGTTCTGCACTAAAATCTTCACTTTCTGAACAGCTGTGAGGTGGCAGACACAAGGCTGACCTGAGGGGACATGGGGCTTTTCTGTACAGATTTCAGAAAGGCAGAAGAGCCTCCTGTTAAAAATTAATTGATGGGATCAGTACAAAAATCTGGGCTAAATGAGTTTTTATCTTTGATTAACATCTTATTTTGCATCGGTCTCCTAAAAAGCTCCCTGCACTGCAAGTGTGCAGTCCAACACTTTGGGGTGAGCATGGCTGAGGCCAAGGGGATGTCAGGGCAGGCTGAATTCATGGCCTTTCAGTCCTCTTTTTTAATTTTGCAATTTTTTTTTTTCCTTACAAAAACAGGCTCTGAGTTCAGCGCCGTGTCCTGGATCCCCTTGGTACGGCCGCGCTTTGGAAAACGCCGTTCACGGAGCACTCAAGAAACAAACTGTGCTCCTTTATTTTTCACCAGGGGAAGGGGAACGGCCCAGAGCTTGGCGTGTGTCAGGAGGTCTGTGTGAGCACAGCCAGCCACACAGGACAATGAGCAAATGGCTTTATGGCTTCCAGGAATCAGCTGGGCTATCTCCCCTCCCAGGGGCTTCCTTAACCTGGAGAAACCCGTGGCGAACAAGAGACAGACAGTCAGGAGCAAATCACAGCCCTTGGCCTCCTCCTCCCTTCAGACAAATTTTAAATGTTAAATAAATACTGAAGGAATCACTTGTCACCACAAATTATTCCTTTGAATGTTTACTGTTCATGCCAGCTTCCCTGGGGTCCTTCCCATTTAGAAACAGCTTTAACAAGCAATCCCATAAAACATTGACCATTATTCCCCAAGAAGTTGTGCCTAGTGACTTGTTACACAGAAATATGTTTCCAATTTCGCTTTGAAACGTATTAGAAAGGAGTCCTCAGTACTTTTTACATTAGCATTTAGTGCCATGTGGAAATGGCAATTACGGGTTGCCACGAGCTGTACTTGTAGCCCTCAGTTTAACTGTTTGTGTGGTGCTGTGCTGCCCATTTCCCATCACAGCCCTGAGACATGGGTTGGTTTGCTGCTTGCCTCACCAGGGACAGGACAAGTTGGGTGCAGAGTTGTGCCATTGTTCCATGTTGGAACCCAGCAGCCTGGGAGTTTTGAACTATCTGTGCTTTCTGGCACTGACCCCCAAGGGAACACTGCTTTCGACTTGAGGCCTTGAAAAAGGCTTCCAAATTTGAGTGATAGAATTGGAATAATGGGTGTGTAGTTGAATAGAAGTGTGTAATTGCACATGGTGAAAGGTTTGAAATTTGGTGTATTTACAATATAGTAATAGGTATGGGACAAGCCAGACATTTTTGTCTCTTTCTTCCTTCTTCGGTACGATTTTAGGTGGTACTTTTTTAATTGGTTAGAAAGTACCACAGTGCAGGTCACAGGTGTCTGGTTATTGTGACAGAAGTATAAATAATATAGATGTTAGCTCTTTATCAGATAGTTAAGCTTTAAAAGACGTAACTAGCTAGATTCACCTCCATTTTCTTGCTTTTGGCTTGATTGCTAGAAGTGCTGAAGAACTCTCTCTGTACTTCAGATAAAATTTAATAGACAACCAAGTCCAAACAAGAAATCTGTCCCTTGAGGATTCTATCCTAACTCTGAGTGAAGGCAGAAGGAAAAAATGTGACCACTTACAAGAGTTCCATTCCTGGGCACTCCTGGGCAGATGTGGAGTGAGCAAGAGGCTCAAGAGGCAGCTGAAGGACCAGGGGCTCAGCAAAGGTCCAGCTCCAGAGGACTTTGGGAGGGGATGAACCCAGGCATGGGGACCACCAGATGGGGCCAACACAGACAGCAGGCACAAATGAAGGTTTTTTTCTTTCTCAGAGCTGCATTTTGATGAAGCCCCAGCATTCAGGAAGATCCAGATTGGTGTTTGTGGCTGGGACAAAATAGCTTGAGTTTTATCTCTGGCAATAACCCATTTATGTTATGAAACAGCCAGAGGTAGGTGCCCATCCCTTCTAGAAAAAATCAAATCTGCAAGCTCTGAAGGCTGAGCTGAGTTTACCTTATTTTATCTCCAATTCCCAACAGGTCTCAGTCCATTTGTTCATGCAGTTTTGGTGAAAAGATGCTGCAGAAAGGAGGTGAAGGCCAACTGCAGTGGTGAGGAAGATGGTGATGGCAGATGAACCTGGGGATTGACAGAAAGGCACAAGCACCACCTCCAAAAGGATCTACACTAAGTATTTCCATTCCATTTCCTAATTCCATTTTGTGGAATTTGGGCCAACAACCCTTATTTATTATTTTGTAAATATTTTTATATTATTTGTAAAGCAACCCTTGCAATATTGTTTTGCCCAAAGGAACAGGGTCTGCTACTCTCAATTTTCATGGTAATAAGCACTCCATGCAAGAAAATGCATTATAAAGAGGAAATCACTTTGTCACATCGTAGTGAAAATTTCAAGCAAAAGGATTAACTTTAGGAAACATCAAAGGCCCTGAAGTGATACTTTAGTAAAATATTTTAATTAAAAATTAGTGATGGGACAAGGTGGGACAAGAACAGCAGAAGATTCTGAGGTGACCTGAAAGAACTGAAATGAGTTTGAGAAAAATATGTTAAGCTGCAATGGGACCTCTAAAAATGAGGCAAGCCATGAGATACCAGGTAGTAAATACCATTCCTAAGAGCTGCAATACAAGAACTCCTGTGAAAAGGATGATGTGGCAAAACAATCCCCACTGATGGGGTTCTGATGTCTGTGCCATGCTCACATCATTGTGTCTTGAGGACCAGTGGAAGTGCATCTGAACAGGAGATGCTCAGGGTCCAACATCTCCACTCTACACATTTCTGGGGTTTTAAATTGCCATTCTTTCAGAAAATTTCCAGTGAGGTCTTGTGAACTGCTTGCCAGCCACTTGTGTGAGACTGAGAGGCTGTGAAGATGCTCCTGGACCTCTTCCATTTATTCAGTTTCACCCAAAGTGGCCTCATTCATCTTGATGCATGTGCATCCTTCTTTGAATCAAAGCAAGGCACAGAACAGGAAGGTGATTGGGAATTTCTTTTCAAAAGAACCCTCCTTATCTGAGCAGATAGAGAGGTGTATGATGCTGCTGCTGGTCCAAAAATTCCTTCTCAGACCTGAACTGTTCAGCATTCACCTGACACTAAAGACAAGATGCAGGATCAAAGATCCAGTCAGTTTATTAAATCCCTGCTCACTCAAATAGAATCTTCATCTTCAGTGATTGATGTAAATCGAATATTAATCCATGAGCACAGGATTAATATGGTGGCTGGTTTCACCCTAGGCAGTTACTTTGTCTGGCTGTTTCTAAAGAAATTTGGTTTTAAGGGACACTAGGCAGCTGTAGACTTCAGACTGCTTTTGGGATCAGAACTGGGTTTAGCTGTAGGAACTTAGGCCTGTCCCTTTCAATTCTTACTATTAACCTTGGGGGCTTAATTCTCTGACACTCTGGCCTTTCTCCAGCAAAGCACACAGGCTGTGGGGTGATTTTAATCCTAGGAATTGTTGTCCTGTGCTCAGCAGAATCCTTGGGCTGCCACTGTGCACACAATCCATGGCTGCAGTGGTGGAATCACTGAGTGTTTGCAATTTATCTGAGGGCAAAGTTATTTGGGAGCTCAGAAAGCACCGGAAAATGCTTTTTGCAGTGACGTTTCTCGAGTATTGTAAAAGTCCCGTGACCCTCTCGCTGGTGCGCTATATTTGTGTTATCTCGGAGAGCGGATGCGTTTCTCACTTACTGGAACTTTCACAGCTCGTAAAAATAGAACTTCTGAACTTGCAAGGGCCCTGTGGATGGAGTGGGCGGGTGACACGTCGGCATTGCAGCAGAGGTGACAGAGTGTGAGGGGGTCGGAGCGACATGGAGGCCGCGGCCTGCTGCAGGCCGCAGCCAGGACCAGGCCGCGCCTCTGAGCAAAACCAAACAAACAACTTCTGCAAACGCAGGCAGCGAAAATCCATTTGGCCTCACGAGCTGTCTTCAGATGAAGTTAGTGCTAAACAATAGGAATACAGTATTTTTATTTTTTTTTCCTCCCCCCCTGGGAATTCAGTGGCAGAATTCTGCCTGGCTTCATCACAGCCGTGGTTTTATCCAAGAACTGAATGAAGTGAATTTTGCAGGGAGCTCTTATGGGCTTCTGTGGGATCCTTCACATCAGTGATGTCTCTAGGAGTCTCAGATGTCATTTTGAAGCAAGATAAATAAAATAAAATACACAGTTTGAGGAAGATGGAGGGACACTCATCAAGCTTTGAGGAATGCTCTAGTGACAAATCACACTGGGATGGGGAACAACTGCAAACAAGTCAGGGTGAGGCTAAGAGCTACCATTCTACTGGGGTGGAAGGAATAATAGGAATAATTTATTGGGAGTTTTGGGGGTTTTTGTGCCCTCTAAGCAGGGACAGGCTGTGTTGGCTGGTTTGCAGTCTCAGCAGAGTCCCTGGGAGGACAAAAGTAGAGTCAAATCCCTTCTCACTGTGTTTATAAATGTCTGGCAAGGGCTCATTATTAATTACATCTATCTCCTGACACAGTTCTCAGCTCCATTAACTACGTTTGTAATTATTACTCCAGGAAAAAAAAAAAAAACCAACCCACCAAGAACCTGCGACAGCGTGAAAGAAAAACTTTCTGATTTATGTTCCTGGCGTGTGCAGTCCAAACAATTTCAAAAGTTTTCAGCTGTCTCAGCCCAAATAAAATGATGCTGCAGGGCCTGACTATAAAAATGCTGCTCCAGTGAGCAATACACACTCGCACAGCCAATTTTTTTCTCTATCAGGAATATATATATATATGATCACAAGAGCATCTTCCTCAAAAGAACTTAAATAGGAAGGATGGAGCTCTTATTTTGTTGCAGTTGTGTTAGCTGTGCTTTCAGTGGATTGGAAAAAAAGAAAAAGAGGTTTTTTAATGCTCTGGAAACCTGAGTGGGGAGAGTGAGCTCTTGCCTGCTAAGGGCATTTTGATTTCTCTGAGGTTGTTTTTGAAGTTCAAAGCAGATAAGGGCCCTATCTGGGGATACAAGCCACTGTAACACAACACTTATCCAATTTGCAAGGATGTTAATAGCTTCAAAGCTCCCTCCAAAGGCAAACTAAGCTTCCCAGACTTGGCTAACAAGCCATAAGCTGGGAAGAAACTCTGCTTCCTTTCCTCTAAATTACACTAGAACAAGCTGTAGGGTTAGGAAGGCAAATACAAAACTAAAAAATGTGAAAAGGAAAGAAACATGAGAGAAAAAACAAAAGGAAACTTGCCTTAATAAATGACAAAGGAAGACCATTTTAGCAAAAACCAGACTTTACCTATAGAGCATCTGGGTTGGTTTGGGGGTTAATTATTCTATTTATTTTATTTATTTTATCGATTTTGCCTTTCTTTGTGCTATGTCTGGCTACAGAGATCAGGAAGAGGAACCTAACACCTTGAATAATGACCTTGTTATTTCTTGTCTTCAGAGAAACTATGCCTGGATGCAGCTATACCTTGTAGATTATTTATGCAGGTCAAAGTAGCAGGGAATTTACCAAGCATTGCTTGCAAAAGTAGTATTTTTTAACACTTTTTGGGTTGGTTGGTTGGTTGGTTGGTTGGTTGGTTGATTGGTTTTGATTTTGGTTTTGATTTTGGTTTTGTGTTTTTGTTTTTTGGGGTTTTTTGGGGTTTTTATTTTGGTCTTGTTTTGTTCTGTTTTGTTTTTTAAATAAAAAAAAATGATGGCTGAAAAATCAAAGTTTCTGGGTTGGTTTCCAGATTATGGATTAGAGTCCAGTGAAAGGAAATTATGCTGAAGAAAACCAAGGTAATGCTGCCTAGAGGTATCATTTATAGCTCTCTTTAAGACCTGAATCAAAGCGGCCCATGGATGCTCTTTTTGGATCATGGCACCTTGATTTTTAATTTTGCTAACTGAAAGACTGCCTCACAAATTTATGATAAGCTAGTACAAAGATAAGAAATCAATCAGTGACAAACAAATCACGAAATGTCATTTATACATCTTTTGCCTTATGATGTAAATTATTGATGTACATTATAGCCACCTGTAAAAATAGTGTGTTTGCCAGTCATGGAACATTTTTTTCTTTTTTAAAAGTCATATCAGAGTAAAATGGGAAATTCTCAGAAATCTGTGCAAGCTAATAATGTCTACAATTTTTATTCTTTTTTCCACTTAGCAATGTGAAGCAGTGTCCCTGGCAGTTATTAACTGAGGAAGTGATCTCATTTCTACACCACTAAGAGTATTTAAATTTAAATTTAAGTTTGAAAGATCCACTTTAGTCTCCCTACTTAGAAAGGGGCAGCCAGCCAACCTGGCTGCAGACCAAGAAATCAGTGTTTCTCTGTACAGACAGTTCCAGAAAGAACCATTTCAGATTTCAGCAGACAGTTTTCAGAAACCAAGCAGTGAAATAAAGGACACTGAGAGGATAACACACTTCTGAAATGATGCACATATCAAGATTGGTCAGTGACATTGTGGTGGAAGAGTATTGGCTCACACAAAATCTAAACAGATTGAAAAAATAAACAGGAGGAAGGTGGTTTGGCAGTGTAAAAGTCTGGATGACAAATGCCCAACTTGGTCTCATAACCCATTTTCTTGACTCAATGGGTTCTGAATATTCCAGTGGAGAGCAGAGCTGGCTGTAGATATTTATATTCAATTGATGTGACCAGGAATAACTTGGCTTTTGACTTTGAAAGTCAGATTTGGTTTTGCCTTATAATTTCTGCATTGTCCTCTTTAATAAGACAATAAGTACCTATAGGTATATTTTGTATAACATTATTTTATGGTTTAGATAGCATGTAAGCTATTTTAAAGATATTGTGTGGACTACAGCCACCAGCTGTCAGGAAATAAGAGCGATAAGGGCCCACCTCCCTTAAAAAAAAACACTTTCTTTTCTCCCTGAACATACTAAATCTTCCCACCCAATTTGTTGATACATTGCCTTATCTGTGCAGGGCACAGCTGAGAATCCTGCCCAGCTGTAGCATCAGGTTCAGATGAAGGTTTCAGGCTTTGAATTGCAGAAGCTGCTCTCACTCAAACAAAGTGGGCAGCTACTCCTAGAGGAAGAGGCTGATGAGCAGATAATAAGACCATTCTTTTTTTAATTTCTTTTTTTTTTTCCCTCCATTTTTTTGCCTCCTTTTTTCTTTTTTTTTCACTCTAAGCCTAACAGCAAGAAGCCAGGAGCCTCATTGGCTCATGTTGCACACAGAGCTGTAAAAAAGAGGCTGTAGCTTTGCTACTTTCATAACATGGTTAGATGAATAGCATCATAATTTGAAGTAGTCAGGGACTATTCATGGCTGGTTTTCTCTTCAATAAGTCACACTTGAAGCCAAAGTTGCTAGTTAATTAATCTCCTTTTTAATTGATGCACAGAATTAAAAAAAAAAAATAGCAAAGCATAAAACACACACTAACTAACAAACACAACAAAAACAAGACAAAAACTAAAATAAAATACCACCCAGCCAACCATAAAACCCACATCCTACAATAATCCACAATACAGGATGGACCAACCAAGTGTCCAAGAGACTTTAAAAAGCCCAGGAGAGCAGACTGTGCTGCTTGTGGCCCTGAGCATCAAGTTTTAATTCTGTGCTGAGTCTGAACCTGATGCACGAGGACAGGCAGCAATGTAGTTGATCTTAGGTTAGTATTTATACTTTGACTTTTGCTTGAACTAATATTTAATCAAGTTCGTTGATTCATGTGCATCCTCATCATCGGAGGGAGATTTATTTCAGCGAGGCTTTGGAGAGTGATAAATGCGTTACAAAGAATTTTCAGATAAGACAAAAGAGCTGTCCTGCAGCCGTGATAAGGAAGGCTGCTTTGAAAAAAAAGCACAGACCATATGAAGTCCATTAAGGAACTGGTGAGCTGCACAAAAAAAACAACGGCAACATCCTTTCCTGTGACTCCTCGGAATATAAGAGCTCGCTTCAAAGGGACTTCAACAATAACATAATCGGGGCTCGCGGTCAGGCACTTAAACCCATGTGGGGCGGTGGGAAGAGTGAAATGTGTTGTTCTCTCTTTGTTGAACCTCCCCTGCTCCTTATCTTCTTTTCCCCCTCGCAGTGTTTACTCAGCGCTCATCCTCAGCGCGCACGAATGGATGAGACGTCTTTGAAGCCGCGAAATAGCCGAAGCTTTTCTTTGATAAATTCGCGTGAATAGAGCCATTCGCTATTAACGCGCCTTTTACCGATGCGGCTATTATGCCTGGGGAGAATTAAGAGTCCTCTTGGTGGTTGCAGCTCCCATTAGGGCTAACTATTCTGCAAACACGCGTTTGGGGCGAGGATGTGCATAATGGTAATTGCCGCGCATTTGCATTCGCATTTAATCCAGGGAGAGCTCGGCGTGCCTTACAAACTCCACCAACACAATTACACATGTTGTAAATGTAGAATCACTTTGTCAACAGCTGCTGTGCAGCCACCTCGAGGTGAGACCCAGCAGCTGTGCAGCAGCACCGCAGAACAGCGACAGGGGAAAAAAGTTAAATTGCCTTATCTGGCTGAAAACACCCGGAGAATTCTAGGTGAGCTACATGTGAATTACTCGTGTTAGAAGCTGGCTGCAGCTCTGGAGGTAACACTCCTACTGTTGCAGGGAAAGTGGAGTTTTTAACGATGGCAATTTGCCCGAACCCCTGTTTTATGTCTCTGCAGAAGGGCAGCACCTCCAGGTGCAGGGTGATGGCAAACAGAGGCCAGGGTTGAGTTTTGGCTGAGCCAGACCAGAGTGCCACCTGCAGCACAGGCACCTGCAGGGCTTGGTGATGCCCTGTCCTGCGTCCCCAGCCCTGAACATCCCCCCGAGCAGCAGGTGGAACCACACAGCACAAATTTCACTGAGTAAAGCACACAGGTTTTTTAAAAGGTGAGGTTAAAAAGGGTGATGTCAACATAATGTAGGAAATGATAATGGTTTCGTCATCACTAGGGGATGCATTACCTGGTGTGTGAAAAAATAAATGGGAAGCTGGTAGCATCCTGCTGTCAGGGCTTTCATTCTCTTAGCTGTAGGGATGGAGAAATGTCTCTCCTGGCTGTGGATGCTTCGTGGCTCCATGGTTCAAAGGTACTCTGTGAAGCAAATGTGGGGAGTCTTCCACAGCTGGAGAAGAAGCTGTGGTCGAAACAGACCCAAAATTCTTCCTTCCTGAATCATGGAAATATAATAACTCTTTGCTCAGGCTTTGAGACTCTGGAAAATTTTGGCATGTTTCCCATCAGTATGATCTCCTTGAAGGAAAATTAGGGAAGAGAGGGTTTTCATGCCATCTGTTGTCCTTCCTGCCTTCCATGAGCCTGATCCCATGGTAGTGACTGAATATTCCCCAGCCCATGCTTCCTACCCAGATCCCACATTATCCTCACTCACAGCCCTGGGCTCTTCCCCTTCCTGCTGCAGACCAACTCTTCCTTTGGTTGTGGGGTTGTGGAGTAAATGGCAGCTGGAGTTTTGGTCACACAGCTCCACCTGGCTCTTGGGCAGCTGTCAATGCCACTTCTGGATATCCTGGCTGGGGAGACAGCCAGAGAGAAGAGCAAGCAGGACCTTGTGGAAGATGCTGTGAGCACCACACCTTCCAACCTGGCTTCCACCACAGACCCCCCTCTCCTGCCCTGACAGAAACTGCATAATCCCAGATAAAACACCATCTTGCAAAGGAAAGAAACCTTCCTTTCCCTTCAGGCACGACCCTCCCTTCCGTTCTGGGGAGGGAAAAGATGCCTGAGGCGAGGATGGGCACCCAGGGGAGGGGCTCAGGGCTGGGCTGGGGGCAGCTGGAGCAGCCCAGGGAGGGTTTGTGTCACTGCTTTGGGCCCAAAGTCACGTCAGCACAAACAAAGTGGGGAAAGAGCTGGCCAGCATGTGTTGTCAAGCACTCCTCTTCCGACAGCTCCAGATGGGGACCACATGGAGCCCAAAGTAAAAGTGCAGCAAATGAACCTAATCCTCTAATTCTCTGCCTGCAGTGAAATGGGCTCTCACTGCTGCTCTCCTAATGAAAAAACGAGTGAGCAGTCATCTGTCTAGGTCGCTCTCATTGCTTCTTATTGGCATAGCTGAGTTTTACCATGACTGGTTAAAGTAGCAGAGAGAAACAAATTATAGTCTATTTTCTGAGCCTGTTTTGAAAGAGAAATCAGAAACATATTTTTTAGTTTGGGAGGACGTGCAGTTTTATTTTTTATTCCTTTTTTTTTCTTTTTGTACAATTTTGTTTTATAAGGAGCAATTTCCCCCACGTTTCTAATTACCCACCATAGCCCTTTGATCTCTCTCTAACCTTGCTATTAATTACTTCTCCAAATACAGCAGTAGCAGCAGCTTTTCATAAGACTTTTATTCTTCTTAGGACCTGATACAACTGCCATCAAAGTGAGTAAAAGCCTTTCAATCCACTTTAGACAAAGGGGCTTGTATCAGGCCCTTTGTGAAAATGCATAATCCACCATTAAAAGGAGGGCAGTCACTCCTCCATCCTTCTCCTTCTGTTGGTTTCAGTGGAAGCGAATCAGCACAAACACAGAAATCCTAAATACTGGTAGAAAATAATAGTGTTCTCAACTCAAAATAAAGTACTGCCTGTTTCTCATGCTAAACATCATGTACAGTGTTGCTTTGCTCACCAGAGTGACTGACAAACTCTTTGGTTTTTTAATGGCACGTCCTGGAAAATAATGAAAGGCCGGATTTCCACATGCTGTTGTTCATTGCTGTCTAGACTATACTGTGAAATGTGCATGACAGTTCCTTGGAGGTGAGACCTTTTTGTTTGCTGACCATACAGCTGGAAATCATGTTCTGAATGTCCTGGACATTCAAGGATAAGTACAGAATTAATGGCTATAATGTATTTTTAAGTGTCTGATGAAATTACAGCTCTATTTTACTCCACCCAAATTGTAGCTGCCATTACAAGTATATATTTGATGCAAGGAAGGTTAAGAGCTGACTTCCATCGACCTTCTTTCATAAGGATTTCAATCTGTGCAGCTCAGTCTTTAGTACAAATTATGCAGTCAGGGGAAAATTTTTATTCTGGGAGGTGTGTAGATAATGATCTCTTATTCATTCAATGAACTCTTAAAATTCCAGCTAATCACAGTGCTGTGAAGGGCCCCTCCATCTCCCCAGTGCAATTCCCCAGGCTCTGTGGCTGCTGGCATTACCTTTAATCCAACTTGGATCAGCCCCAGTCCCACAGCCTCTGATCCCAAAACTATGGGATCACAGAATTGTTGAGTTTGGAGAAGAGCACTGGGATCACCCTGCAACCATCACCCTGGCACCATGATCACCTTCACCACTAAACCTTGCTGCACCACTGTCCTGGAAAACCTGTTCCAATGCCTGAACACTTCTCCAATGAAGATTTTTCTTTATATCCCACCTAAACTTCCCCAGCACTATTTGCTCTTGTCTTTTCAATTATTGTTTGGGAGCAGAGCCTGACCCCCTCAGCTGTCCCCTCCTGTCAGGTGCCCCCTGAGCCTCCTTTTCTCCAGGCTGAGCCCCTTTCCCTGCTCCATCAGCCTCTCCTGGGCCTTTTCCAGGTTCATTCCCTTCTCTGGACACTGAGGCTTCTCAGTGTCTCCCTTGTGAGGAACCCAAAACCATCCCCAGCACTCGAGGTGCAAAGGGCAGAGAATCCAGTCCCAATCAGTGTGGGGACATCCCCAACCTCACTCTGGTTCATCCAGGTCTTTCTCAAGCTGGACATCCCAAAACAGAGCATTCATCCCCTTGATGTCCTCACACAGGATTTGTATTTTCTGCCTTTTTTACTTTGGTGTGGCTCCTGCAGTCCCATTCCACCAGATTGCACTCTTTTGGTGTCAGCCTTGTTCTTGAGGGCATCCTTTCTCTGCCCTGGCTTGGTGCCACCTCCAGACTCAGTGAGGAGCACTCCATATACTTTCCTACAGATTGAAAATGGTTCTTCATCTGGAGCCTAAACACCATTCAGATGCACATTCTCAGTTCTGGGAGGATAATGCCATCTGCAAGGCAGACTGCCAGAGGAAATCTCATTTCCCATCTCAGGGGGGAATTTACACTTAGTTTTTTGGAGGCAAATATCAATTTCTCCTTTCTGATCTCACCCAAGGCAATTCCTCTGCTGCTACTTTGCCTCAGGTCTCCTCCTGGACTTCCCAGCAATGTCTCAGTGTCTTCAACAGGGCAAGCTTCTCTTCCCAGAAAATCACAGAATGGTTTGGGTTGGAAGGGACCTTAAATCCCATCCATTCCCACCCCTGCCATGGCAGGGATACCTTCCACTGTCCCAGGCTGCTCCAAGTGCTCAGCCTGGCCCTGGACACTTCCAGGGATGGGACAGCTTCTCTGGGATCCCCTTGCCTTTTCTATTACCTTTTGCTCCCATAAAGTTTTTGCATCATCTCTGCTTCTCTTTTTCCTCTCACTAGCACCTTCAGTTTCCTCCCATTTCTTTATCTTCCTTTCCTTACCTTTTGCTGTCATCCTTCTTTTCTGCAAGTCTCATCTTTTCTGTCTCACCTTTTCCTGCCATTTTCCCCACCACATAACTCTCCCCTTTTCCATAATTCCTGCCCCTCTTAATGCCACTTTTTGCTTTCCTCAAGCAGAGATTTCCTTTTGCTGCTGCTCCATAGCTCTAGTCTTGGAAGATACTTTGATTTTATCGAGCCAGAGCACTCCCAAAGGTTATGACCTCTTCTTATCAGTACAGCCATCAAACACAGCCCAGCCAAGGCTGCATTTTGTGAGAATACAGACTCCCAAAAGCACTGCCAGGACAAACCATTCCCCTGGGCTACTCATCTGCCTTTATTTCAAAACACTTGGATTTCAAGTTCAACATCAAGCAGCAGGCAAGATGAAGCTGAACCTTTGTGAAACCTCTGATAGGGGTTTTTAGTCTTTGCTTTAGGGCCCCTGTCTCCCTGCTATGGGACTGGCTCTCCTAAATTATTCAGTTATTCCTGAAAGGCATGCCCTTGAATAACTCTGTTCTCTATGAAAGAGAGGGGTATTATAAAAAATTCAGTGATATCACAACTGTAGGCTGCAGCTCAATAAGGTTGGGCCCATAGCAGGATATCTTTATAACCTAATAATTGCATTTGTGAGCATTTAAAAGGCTTCAGAAATGGTACAAAAGTATGCCATATTCACTACTGTTTTTATAAAACAAATGAAGCAAGAAAGATTCACAGAACACAGGTGGAAGGGACCCACAAAGATCATCGAGTCCAACTCTTAGCCTGGCACAGGGAAACACCAAAAAAAAGCCACAAACTTTTAAAATTTTAATTTAAAGTCAAGTAAAAACCACAACTTAATCAAAATTCTGAAAAACCTTCATTAAGAAGAGTACTGTTTGCATTATAGAAGACTAACTAAGCTTAACAGAACTTATATGGCAAATTGGAGCTGGTCTTATAAAAATAATACTTCTAAGACTTCCACTTCAAAGAGAGGGGTTTTTTTTCATAGTACAAGCACAAAACAAACTTGTGGGAGAAAAGTCGTGTAATGACTGACAAAATAAATTCTGCCAGTAGAAAAGTGAAATTTTAAGCTGTAACACACAGGAAGTAAAATTATTTTTAAATCTTTTTAGGTGATAACAAAATTATGCAAATTTCAATTTTCATTTTGGAGTCACATCTGATTTGTTCTGGCAGGGTTGGAATCTGCTGGGCTTCAAATGAGCATGATCTGGAATCTGAACTTTCCTCCTTTCTTAATGTGCTTGGGGTTTGGAAAATAAATATGTTTAAAGGCAAATCCAAGTAATGCAACAGGTTTTTTGACTTTAAAAGGTATAGACAGTTTTAGGACAGATTTTTAATGGTGGTGTCTGGTGATATTTGTTAGTGCTTTTAGTGTGTGTGTTGGTGAGGATATATTGTTTTACAGACATGTGAGCTTTTGGGTTTATATTGTACGTGCTGGATTTAGTACACTATATTCACTTTGGCTCAAAATCTGCTTCCAGGAGCAGATCCAAATATACTCAAATGCTTGGTGCTATTTTGCAGCTTTTTGGGGTTTTTTTGTTTGTTATTTTTTTTGTGTTCTCTGCAAAGCTAGTTGCTAAATCTCACTATTTTTGTGGTTATCCTGGACTCTGATGAGTGCTCCAATTCCTCCTGGTTTTGGCACAAAGGAAACATCCTCAATCCCTCAACAAGAAAGGTGTTCAGGACATCAAAGGTTTCCCTTCATGTTCTTTGGGATGGTTTACCAGGACACAATTCATCCAGCTCTTCCCCACAAGTTTTCCATCACTGTCCTCCTCTCCAAGAGCTATCAGAGCTTGTTACCCAAACCTCTCCAGGCACTGCAGCACAAATAAAATTTGGATGCACCCCAGGTCTGCCTCTTCTGTCACAGGAACCAGCTGTGATAAATGCTTACAAAACTGCTTATTTATTTATTACAGCTTAATAAGTCAAAATCTTTCTGTTGGCCTGATATCTTTTACTTTGGCAGTGCAGAGTGATTTAATTATTTTGTTCCTGGTAATTCTAGGTGTTGTAGTAGGACATAAAATTCAATTTCTTTCCCCTTTATTCCTCCTCTAAAGCAATTTTTTGAAAAGACTTTTTTTGCCTTGAATATTTAGCAAGAGTAAATTTGCTTTAACAGCACGTTATATGTGTTGCATTCACAAATGTTGCATGTTGTGGCAGACAATAAGAAATATTCATTGATTGTTATTTATTCACAGTGATACAGATGACAGCAATCCTCAAACCAACACAGAAATGTGATGATGCATTCTAAGACACACAGCAGATTTTTGAAACTGCTGATTTTTTTCATTTTACGGACAAGGCAGGTAAGGAAGTTTTATGAGTAACTTTGAAAACTTCCCTTTTGGCAGGGGAATCATGGAGTTAATTTGGCTCAGATGCAAGGCAGAGGAGCTTTATGGCTGCTTTAACCTTTGCCAAATGGAGAAATGGAGATCCATGCTCAAAACCCATCCTGGTCTAGGGAGGGCTACAGCTTTTTTTGGATAAAAGCACAGAGCTGGGGAAAGAAAAAAAAACAAAAAACCAGAGGAAATTTTGGGCACCCAAATGCCCCTTGGCACAGTTCTGCCTGTCTGACAGGTCCATGGTGAGCTCCTAGCACTTCTGCACCACCAAAGGGCAGGAGCAGATCTGAGTGTCTGTCTTCACTCCTAATTGGTGCAATTGGGGTTTAGTTGCAGATTTGTGCTGGAAAAAAATAAGACTACATGGATTTATTTTTTAATTTTTTTAAATCCAGCAACAGGGATCCATGCTGTTTGTGCCAAAGTTAAGGAAGTGCTTTTAAAATGGATCTTGGAGGGACAATGTTATTATCCTTCTCAGAATGCTTGAACAAAACAGTGATGCCCATCAGTGAAAATAAATCCAGAAGAGGCTGCAAAGTGACAGGCAGAGTTTGTCTCTTGCCCTCTCTTGCATCTGGTGCAAGAGGAAGAGAGGGGGAGCTCAGTGAGATCACCCCCACTGTGCCTGGTTTTTGGTGGTGGGTCTGGCTGTGACCTCATCCCACACACAAAAAATAAAATAAAATAAAATAAAATAAAATAAAATAAAATAAAATAAAATAAAATAAAATAAAATAAAATAAAATAAAATAAAATAAAATAAAATAAAATAAAATAAGATAAAATAAAATAAAACCCACATTTGCTTTTCAACCTCAGTGTCTGTGGAAGTTGGGCTGAATGAATGCAGCTGCTGCATCCCCCTGAAAGGAGCAACACTCACCTTGGGGGTCAGCAAGGCTTTTCACCTTTTGGGGATGTCTTCAGAATATCCCCACCCCAATCCATTTATTGTGAGTTACTGCTGGGGGACACAGTTCCTGCACAGCACAGAGGAATTCTTCTGCATTCTCCTGATCACATTTTACATCTGGTTTTGACCCCATTAGAGGGCAAGCATGCATTTTTTGCTTTGCCAAAAACCAATGAAGATTTGTTGGTGGATGTTTCCTCCCGGACCAAAATCACTTTTCTACAGCAGCTTCCCTAATTCCCAACCTCTCCATCACCTGCTAATTTTGATGACCACAGCTTGGCTTGTCCCCCTCAACAGATCTTTGTGAAAAAATTATTGTATTTCTACACCTGAGGCTGCCAGGTGGCACACACAGTTCAAAGAAGACTTTTTAGGGCACGGAGAAAATGGGCTGAGTTGATTTTTCAGGACAATTTCTTGTCAGAGAGCATCAGCACTCACCAAGAGAGTCCCAGTCAGAGTCATAATTCCTTAGCAAAGAAAGATCTGACTACAGGGAAGTCAGGACCACATGCATTTTGATTTTGAGCTGGTATCAGTTTCAGGATTGCATCACTGTCACAGCATCATGAAGCTGCTTGTGATTATTCCACTTTAGCAGAGAATATAAATAATCTCAAAATTCACGTGGAATTAGTTTCAAAAGTAGGTTCATGTGTAAAATAATAATAGCAGTTATTTCTAACTGAGATTTGTGTGTAACACTGCTGCAAAAACATTCAACTAAAACACTGTGTGTCTAAAACACCTTTTTTAGTGATGGGGTGACAGTAAAGAGGAAAGTGTTGTTAGGAATCATCCATTGATCATGTTTGCAAACACAGTAATAGAATGTTCCTCCTTGGGTACAAAGAAGAAAGGCTGTTCCTAGAAAACAGGCAACTCTTCTTAGAAAGCAGTGATTCAGAGGAGAATTTATGAAACATCATAAATAATTGCCTCAAAATGTTCTGTGAAGATCAAATTGTGGAGACAGAGGTAATGCAAATCTTTGCATAACAAAAGGAATGTCAGGAAAAGCAGTAGAAACAATAGCATTGCCACCTAGCTGCTGTCCAGGGCTTCTCATGGCAGCTTTCAAAGCACAAAATGGGCAAGAATTAGAAGAGAGGAAATGGTAAATGTATTTCTTTTGTTCCATTGAAATGAAACCATGAATCATAACTGGGGGGATGGGGAGGAAGTCAATTCAGAGTAAATGGAACATGTTATTATGCTAAAATGAAGACCCTAATAAAATGAAATATTTTCTTTTAGGACCATTGTGATGCCTTCATTTTGCAGTCAAGATTGAATGAAGATGCCATTTTCCAACTCAGCATTTCATTTGACAACTTTACGGGGCAATTTGTAAAATTTTTACATTTCCCTCCTGACACTTTGGAAGGAATTGGCTGAGATGGGGTTTCTCACAGACCAGCAGGTCAGGCCATGCTCAAATCTGCTTTCCTTGTTCCCATGACTGTGGCTGAAATTCCCTCTCCACTGTCCTGTCACCCTTTTTTTGGTGCCTGCAGGTCTTTCCCAACCTTTTTCCAAGACTCTGTGATTCCTGCTTTGCTGGCATGCCCAGAGATAAAGGAGATGCTGCATTTGAGGGCTGAAAGGAAATTTCTTCAAAGCCAGAGCACCAGAGGCATTTGCAGGTTTTTACAACCCACTGCAGTACATGGGATAACTCAATTAATGTTTTTTTAATTATTTGTTTCCATTGGAGAGGCTTTTGGGGGTGTCTCTGTGTGCTCCCACTCCCAGTTTCATGCTTGGCTTTGGCAGAATCACCAACCTGAGTAAATGCTCTCTGTTTAGGAGATGGTGGGTGAAATTTAAAACCTGTGAGGTCAGAGTGTGACCTGACCTGCTGTTCCCTCCTGGGTTTGACACCCAGGATTTGGCAGGAATGGTCCCCAGATGTAGGCAGGTAAAAATACACTTGATGCCCATGGTTTTAAAGAGGATGTGCTCTCCTCAGGACCCCATCCCACCCTAACTGGAGCAACAAGGGCCTGAAATTTCAGATTGGAGGTAATTACATACCTAACTACTCATACATGAGTGATAAATCTAGTAAAATAAATTGATTTGGCAGTGCCAGACTCTGTCAGATATTTGTGCTCACACAAAACCACCCTCACATGGCACAGAGCCCCCACTCAGCACCTTTTAAACCCCCATCTAAATGAATATATTCTAAATTAATATAAGGTAATTCTCTTATCCATTTTCAACATAATTCCAGGATTATAAAAGCCTCCCCATGTTTAGGAGGTGCCAAAAGTCATGTGTGACAACACTGAAGAGATGACATACAAAGACAGCACAAAAACAAAGAAAACAAAGTTTTCATCTGGAAATAATCCATTTGGTGCTGACAGGGGGAAAAAATTATCCTGAATTTTCCCACTACCTGCAGCAAGATCATGATACACAACAGAGACATTCCTGGGTTTGAAAACATGTGCCTTGGGTCCTGATTATTTCACAGGTGTGTGGCTCATCCTGTACTTGAACATTGCAGGGATTTTGACTGCTGATAAACTTCACATTTCTGGGAAAAACTAATTCAGAATGGGCTTGATTTCTTGCAAGGAGTCTGTAAGGGAACCTCAGACTGAAGCAAAACCTGTGAAATTAGCACTGTGATGTGTTTTGCTGTCAGAATGTTACAAAGAATTCAAGGTGATAAAGAAAATTAAATTTTGAGACTGATGTGGGATTTGGAGAAGAATTACAATCTAGCAGAAAATGTAAACCTTGAGTAAAAATAGGGCAGAGAACTTTTTTGCCTGTTAAGGAGGTAAGAACAGACCTCAATTTGGGCCCAGTCTTCAGCAATGTCAAGTGCTGGATTATCAACTTCACAAGAAATGTGATAGATGCAACTTGCAAGGATATTGTGAGGAACTGGTCTTTTAACTTCAGTTCTAGTTAGTTTACTTCTACCCATTTAAATCCTTTTGTTCCCTAAAACTTGGTGATTATATTCCTGATCAAAAGGAAGTGGTGCAATTTTAAAATCTGCAGAGCTGCCCAGAACTGGTAGTGTGGATGAATGGGCTGTAAGTGCATTTATTTTATATTACTTTTGTTTATTGTTACAGTGGTGTGATTCTGCAATAATGATACCATTGAAATTACAAACTGAAAAGATTTTTTTTTCCAATTAGCGAGTTCTACAATGGGTAATTCTTTTCCATTTCAATTTTTCTTTCCTTGCTTTCCTCCTTTTCACTGCCAGGTCTCTGCAATTTTGTATGTGAAGTCAGTAACTCTCAACATTTTCTCTTCGTGCTGCTACACTAAATGGGGAAATCCCCCCATTTCTACATTTATAAAACAAGAATACTTCCAGACTTTATATCTTTGGGTTTTATCTTGACTCATTTTATTCAGATGGGTTTAACACAGTAAACAAATGTAATAATTTAGATATGATTCACCAACTCAATTCAATAATAAACTTCCTAGTTTCAATGAGGCAAAAAAAAATGTGGGAAGAACTGGCATTGAACCAGTGGATCTCATATGCAGTAACTGTCTGAGGTTACTTTAAAAAGGATAAAGAACCAGAACTGATAATTGCCTTAATCTGTGACTCCAGTGCAGAGTACTGCAATCAGCACACATTCCTGTCTGCCTGTGATCTCCAGTTCATGGCCCAGCTGACTGCTGATGGCACATTCTGATATGCTCTGTCTGGATAAAGATTAATTAATTTTGTGTCCCTGTAACTCTCACTATGGACTTATGAAAACAGTGCACAGCTCTTGGGTGAAAGTGCTTGTCACACAATGATAATTTTTCATATGCAGCTCCTATACTCCCCAAGAACCTGAGTTCAGTACTGGAATAACAGGACTACTGATCCAAAACTCATTAAATCCATTTTATTCTACTTATTTCAGTGGGATTCAAATCAGGCACTTAATTACCTGAGAAGGCTTATGCAGCACAGCATTGTGAATTATTACATTTAATATTCTTGTGGCATCCCCAATATATATGGTGGCATACAACAACTAAACTGCCCTAAGGGATTCATAAATCTATTCATTTATAGAGGATTTAGTTAAATGAATGCCCAGTGGAAAAATAAAAATATTATCAGGGAAAACATCATTCTTCCAATTCTTGCCCAGCACAGCATTTCATCTTGCCATGCAGGACAGGGAAGTGAAAGAACACAATTGCCTTGTAGTGTGATGGGCCTGTCATGTGGAGAAGGGGTTTTTTTTTCCCCTAAAAGCCAAGAAATCACTTGTCAATGTCAAGCCAGCCATCCCCAAGTGTGACATTTGCATTGTGAGCCCCAGCACAGCTCGGGGGGCGACAAAGCAGAGCTGCACACTTGGATCCCAAGGCTGAATGTGGACAAATGTAATACTCCAGTGTAGCTTTCATGAAGAAATAAAAGATATCTCACCCATGAAAGGGGATTATTATCTCTGCCACGCAAGTGTGGCCCCTCATTAAAATATCCATGGTCAAGTCTATCTCTTCCAGTGAGAGCTTCTTTTTATCCCGTGGCATTGTTTTAGTTGTCAATGCCCACATTTCAGTTTCAGCCAGACTGTGGGAATTAGGAGTGAATCCGGTCAGATTCTCATGGAACTTTTTTGCCCACTCTGTTTCACCCCCTAATTCAGGATAAATAATAATAGCTCTTTTTCCACCCAGCGTTTTTACTGATTGCTAATGTTGTTTTGTAGAAGTTAGTGCTGCTCAGGCTATTTTTGTGTTGTACAATGAGGCAAACACTCTTTCTGTTCTGAATAGCTTTGTTTTAAAAACCTGCTAATTAAAGGAGAAACATTATTCCTGAAGTAGGCCGAAATGCTGGACAAAAAATTAACCTCTTTTGTCTTTCTATTTAATCTCAAAAGACGAAAATGTTGAAAACATGTTTTTACCTTAAATGTTAAATTTTGATTTCTTGCATAAGCAGCATTTAATAATTACTCAGACCTTATGTACCTTGATTGCTCTCTCTTCACTATTTTCACTTAGCTGAGAAATGTTACCTGTGAATTGAGAATTTCTTCAATAGTATGGAAAATTGAGCCATTAAAGCACAGAGTTGCTAAGCCATTATCTACCTGCAGTGATTGGAGGGAAAAGATTTGCCATATCTCCATTACCCCCAATAAGTTAATGTCAGATACATGGTGCTAATGCTTAAATTCCATGGATATTTCAATTAAAGAAAGGTGACCTGCTCCCTATAGATGGTTATGGAACTATTGCTCCTATTTCCAGAGAATTCATTTTTCCAGTCACACTGGAATTCAGGGAGAAATAGAAATGAGGGGTAGGTAAATCTTTTAGCAGCCTACAAGCAACAAAACCTGCTTGAAATAGAAAATTAACTGTGCTTAACTCCAGTGGAAAAGGAGATTTCACTCAAAGAGTCATGGTGACTGGTTATTAAGAGAAACATATGGAGAGGCACTGGTTTGGTGTAAGAGTAATATTATTTAGGAATGGAAAGCTGAGTGGATGACATGGGGGAAATTTGGGGTGGATCTAATCCTTGTCTTTGCTTTAAAAACAAGCAGTAGCTCTACTCACACGGGTCAACATCCACCAGATATTTCCAGCAGCTAGGAAGATTGCAAAGGCAGAAAATTGCTCCAAAAGTCAGTAAGATGTCTGGTATCCACTTATGGTGTCCCAGACAGGATGCACAGTGGTCCTGGCCAAGCTCAGGTGCTGCAGAAGGGGGTGAAGAATGGAATATTCGCATTCCAAAATTCACTATTCTCTTGCCAAAGCTGCAGAGTAAATCACAGCATCCCAAACTTCTACCCACTCTTCTCCTTTATTCAGGCAAATATATTCCCTGATATCTTCTCACACCTCTCCCACTCAAAGAGGGATTTTACACTGAGGAATGAGTTCAATCTGTGTAGGTAGATATTTTATCCACTTGTAAATACGTTTTTTTCACTTTCAAATGCATAGTAACAAAAGAAAAATATATGTGATTGTAGTGCTCCACACACAAAGACCCTTTGGCAGAAGAACACAATAATTCATCAATCTCCCAGGAATTATTTGTGAAAATACATTATTTCCCATATTGGATATCACCCACAGCTAGCTAACCCTCAGCTAGAAATGTAAAAACACATTTCTCTGTTTGTAATTTTCTTTTGTATACTTTCTTCCTCTGGTACAGCTGAGGGGAAATTAACATTTATGTTCCAGGTCTGTCCATGAAGCCTTACCCCTTGATTCATGCACATTCTGACAACACAATTCAAGTGCTTTATTTTAATAAGGACTGCTCTCATTACCCTGTTTGGGATTGGTGGGAGAAGCACACTCAGAGAGTTGTCCACCTTTAAAAATTTAACTGAAGGCTTTAAGGTCCTGTTTCTTGGACCATAAAACTTGTCTGGATGATTGAAATGAGAATTGTGTTTGACCTTTTGTGGCTTAATTTCACGCTTCATTTCCACTGCTGCCACTACTTCACCTCCCTGGGACAGGGAGGCTGCTCAGCACAGGCAGGTGAGGGTGTTCTGTGTCCAGCCTCTCCTCCTGACCAAGACAATTTCTCAGTTTTCCTGCAGAAATAACTTCTCAACCTCAAAATTTCGTGCACAGTCATTTTCATCCCTTTTCCATTGGTTTCCCCTGTGTCCTGGTTTGCAGGACAGGTGTCTGCTAAGAAAAGCAGGAGTCTCTCTTGAAATGGAGAATGTAAACCCTCTCCCTACAAATTATTATAATTTTGAAATTTAGAGGCTGTCAAGCAAAGAGATGGGAATCAGGAATAACAGTTCTGCACTAGGACAATTCCAATAGCAATGCAGCATTACACAGAACAATCCCAGCCCTGCCAGAGCCAGAATCCAAGCTGACACCCTCAGTCAGTCAGGGTGGTGGCACAGTCCCATTCCATGGTGCTGCATCCTCCTGCAGGGGCAGATGTGGCTCAGCTGGAGCAGTGCTCCTGGAGAAGGGGCAGTTTCCTCTGAAGCTCCAGGGATGATGTGCAAGGGTCTGGTTTTCCTCTGGAATCCAGTGGGAAGAAGGTGCCTTGGTGTCCCAAATGTCAGTTTTTCTCTGGGTAGGAAAGGCTTGGCTCCTGCCCTGGCTGGAGCATCTCCCAGTGGGATGATGGAATTTGATCAGCCATGCCCTGGGACTCAGTGGCCATGAACAGGAGATATCTGCTGGAGGGAGGATGGGCTGTGGGAAGATAAAGATGATTGCCCAGCTGGTTTTTAATGGCTGGCCCATTAACAGAGGATATATCCCACAGAGATAAGGATCACTGCCCCAGCTGGTTTAAAGATGGTGATAGAATACAAACTTTTAGTCACATCTAGTATTGCAGCCTAAGACACCCTGTCTGAGATATATGGCCATATACAATACAATAATAGTCTTTTATTCTAAAATTGTCTTTCCCTCTGCTTTTTAATGCTGGTGTTTTAACTGCAGTTTGTAAATGTGTATTTTTGCATCACCTAAACTTGCTGATTGGTCCACGGGACATTTCTCTAAGTTTTGCTTGTGGTACTCTGGTTTCACTGGTGTAAACAGAGCAATGAGTCTCATGCTGGTTTGCCCAGCATGTACCTGCAACCATCAGCATCTGCCACACACCAACCCTATCAAACCACTGCTCCTTGTCCTTTTAAACCACTTACTCTTGTTCCCCTCCTTTTTATAACTCAGACCTAGTGGAAACAAAACCAGATAGAATTATGAACTTGCAGATTGCAGCAAAAATGCATTTTCTAAACACAGGGGAAGAAATTTAGTTTCTCCAGCGCTGCAGAAGGAAATTGCTTGTTAAATTTGAGCAAAGAGCTGCAATGCACAGGGCAGTGCTGCAACATCAGCAGCACCATGGAAATCACCAGCAGGGATTACCAGTGGCATTTCAGTCCTCTGGAACTCCAGGTTTTGAGTTTTATACAGGCAGATGGCCATGACTGGTTCTTTGAGATGTAATATGTCATGGACACATGGTACTAAATAGCCACCCATGAACTGACAGCACAGGGCTCAAAAGTGATTTAACATCAGCCAGTCTCTACAGAAAAGCAGGATTTTCTGCTTCTATGCTTTGCTTTTGGATAAGAAGCACCTGTTGGAATTAAACAATATTTATGCATAAATAAAATAACAAATAAGTTGGAACATTTAAGAACATTAAGTGTTTGAACTAGCACAAGTAGAGGAAAAAGGTAAAGAAGACTGAAAGTCACTAAAGAGAAGTAGAAAAATGGGATAAACAAAGAGATGCATGGCTGTTTGAAAATAAACATGCATTCCTGAAGTTTAGAACTTGTGGAAGAGAGGTTCTGGGGATGAACCACTCCAGACTGAGCACCTGCATGGGCCTGATGATGCCAGGCAAACAAACACAGCCCTGGCTGATGGAATTCCACCCAGGAAATCAAGCTCCATGCAATGTTGAGGCTTCTCCAAAGTGCCTGACCTGAGTAACTTTGAGCTTTGTACTGCGGGACCAAAATCTGTGAGATTTTAAATTGTATAAGCACAACTGTGTTTATATATATATCAAATAGAATGATAATTATTGGGCTATTCCTGGTGGTGTGTCATTTCCAAAAGTCTTGGAACACTGTTTGTGTGGTGAAATATATAACTTTGCAGATAGAATTAATAGAGAAAAAGAAGAGAGAAAGAGGGAAAGGGAAAGGGAAAGGGAAAGGGAAAGGAAAAGGGAAAGGGAAAGGGAAAGGAAAAGGAAAAGGAAAAGGAAAAGGAAAAGGAAAAGGAAAAGGAAAAAGAAAAGGAAAAAGAAAAGGAAAAGGAAAAGGAAAAGGAAAAAGGAAAAGGAAAAGGAAAAGGAAAAGGAAAAGGAAAAGGAAAAGGAAAAGGAAAAGGAAAAGGAAAAGGAAAAGGAAAAGGAAAGATGACTTGGCCCTTCTCATCAGCAATGGTGAGAGTGACACTACACAGAAATAAAAATCAGAAGCTTAACAAACTGTGTTTGACCTTATGGATTATTATTACTTCAGTTTCCTCATTTACATGCAGTCTAATTAGGTTGTTCTGGGTAGGATATTCATTAAAATCCTACTGAGGCAACATTAGCAAGGAATTCATATTGAACAAAATACAATTAGAATGCTTATTGAGTAAGTCACTGTGCCTTTCACTTTGGACCATAAAATTCACTTCAGCATAGTGAGTTCTCCTGGACAGCATAATTTAATTTAAAATTTGACAAGTGCTACCTAAATATCCTCCAAATATTCAGTAATGTGCTTGGGAAAAGGTAATTAATACAATACATTTTATATTCTGCACAGAAATCTCAATTAATTCACTTATGTTTACAGGACTAGTGAATCTGAAATACCCCCTCATTCCAATCTTGCATTATTGTCCTGCTTAAGCTACTGTTTTATCATTTAAAATAATTGTAATTATAATTTTAGAGTAAATAATCTTCTTTCTTTCTGTGTCTCTCCCCGGCAGTGTTAATTCATGAAATATTTTTAACTGACTTTTCACCTTATAAACAGCCAGCATAGTTTTCTAATCAGAAATGACCCAGAGTTAAAGATGAGCAAAAAATTACCAAGGTAAAACCAAAAGACAATTATTTTCTGCTATGTTCAGGTTCAAAGTTTTCAATAAGAAGATATTTCACTGAGAAAAACGGTTATTTTAATAAAAGAAAATTGAGGAGGATGTTAAAGGGGGATTTTCAACTGCTGTATCTCTTTCTCTTGTGCAGAGTTGGAGTTTGGATGTATTACTTAAAATGAAATGGTTCCACAGTCACAGAAAAGTAATTAAAAAAAAAAAAAAAAAAAGTTTTGAGAATGTTTAGAGGAATGTGAAAGCCTGAAAGTGAAGAAAACACTTGTAATATTTCCATAGTGGCAGAAACTGACTCTTCCCACCACTCAAGCCATGAAAAGTGATGCTCAAACTCTTAATAAAGCTGGACATGGAACAAGATTGAACCCAAAAGCCAGAGCAATCCCCACCCCATCCTCTTTTATCCTCCTTTCCTGTTGAGTAATTTGCTGATTTTCCAGATGAAGTTACCTTCTCATCAACGTGCTAAATTGAAGCACTTATTAACTTAAGGTGGGCTAATGCAAAAGTCTAAAGAATATTTGCATTGTGTGTTATGCAACATAAATATGTTTATAATTATTAATGATGTATAAAATAAACAATGTGGTCACAAAAGTTCATGAAAACACAAGCAAGAGGATGAGGAAAACACATGCTTCATCTGCCTACACCAAATTGCATTTGAGAGGTTCTATTTCATAAATACAAATTGAGACACATTGAAACCAACTCCAAGCTAAAGATCCCCTTGAAAACACACCCTCAGGAAGGCAAATGGACATTAGGATTGCACTCCCTTAAGAATCAGAAGAAAAAAAGATAATATCTGTATTGTGGCTGTCCTGGCTTGAATGAGAACTGTCACACAGATTGGGAAAATAAATTTTCTGATAATGCAGAAATAGTGAAAAGTCCACCCAGACTCTGGAGGTCACTTTCAAATTATTAAAATCAAAATCTAAATAAACCACCATGATCACAATAAGAGGTTGAGGAGAAGGCACACCAGCCAGACAACCCTTAATGAACAAAAATTTCAAAAAGGAAAATTAATTTCATTAATTACAACATTAATGATTCACCATTTATCCTTCTGTCCAGTTATGGGAAACAGAGACAGGTACCGAAAGTAAATTACCTCAGTGAACTTTAAAAAAACCAAGTTTCTGGCTTTAATCTGGGGGGATTTTTTGGGGTTTCTTTTTGCCTGTGACCACAAGAACATTGTCTCTTGAGTTCCCTTAATTTAAAAGGTTTGGGGAACAAAGAGAGATTACTGGCCAAGGTGGTTATATGGTCACTTTCTGCTACAAATGGAGAAATGAGAAGAGAAATGACCAGCTGGGTCACACAGAACAACCTCATTCTCTGCCTGGCACTATTGGTGGCCAGATATCTTGTTGATTTATTGCAATGTCCCTGCAACTCTTCCTGCAGGGCAGGCAGTGACAGGGAACAGGATCCTGCTCCCAGAGGGAATCAGATTTGAGTGTCCTGGTTTGAAGGACAGGTGTCTGCTGAAAAGCTTCTTTTTGAAATGGAGAGGGTAAATCCCCTCCCTCCAAATTATTATAGTTTTGAAATTTAGGGGCTCTCAGGAAAAGAGATTCTTCACTAGGACAATTCCAATAGCAATGCAGCATTACACAGAACAATCCCAGCCCTGCCAGAGCCAGAATCCAAGCTGACACCCTCAGTCAGTCAGGGTGGTGGCACAATCCCATTCCATGGTGCTGCATCCTCCTGCAGGGGCAGATGTGGCTCAGCTGGAGCAGTGCTCCTGGAGAAGGGGCAGTTTCCTCTGAAGCTCCAGGGATGATGTGCAAGGGTCTGGTTTTCCTCTGGAATCCAGTGGAAAGAAGGTGCCTTGGTGTTCCAAATGTCAGTTTTTCTCTGGGTAGGAAAGGTTTGGCTCCTGCCCTGGCTGGAGCATCTCCCAGTGGGATGATGGAATTTTCTCAGCCATGCCCTGGGACTCAGTGGCCATGAACAGGAGATATCTGCTGGAGGGAGGATGGGCTGTGGGAAGATAAAGATGATTGCCCAGCTGGTTTAAAGATGGCCCATTAGCAGATAATATGTGCCAGAAGATCAGGGTTGCAGCAGATGGGGACAGAACACACATTTCTGGCCACATCAACCCAACACACCAGGGAATTGGTGGAATCACAATCCCTGAAGTGTTAAAGGCAGTGTGGATGTGGCACTGATACAGGGGTTGGTGGCAAACATGGCAGGGCTGGTTTAATGGTTGGGTTCAGTGATCTTGGAGATATTTCTCACCACTGGAGCATGAATATAAAGCTGCCTTAAAAGAGGCATTTATGACTAAATATCTTCATGTCTGCAGATCAGCCATGAGAAAAATCTGACCTTGCCTTGCCCCTCTGCTGTGGCAGTTGCTGTTACCTTCCTCATGTTAAAAAGCAATCATTTGGGTGAAGAAATATGACCAAAAATTAAAGGATTTGTTCAAGTAGCTTTTCCATTTACTCTGAGGTTTTTTGGAGTTTTTTGAACAGGACAGTGAAGCATGACTTTATGGATTATGTCATGTTCTGTGCATTCATCAGAGCCATTGAAGATACTGGAGGTGTACTAAAATAATGAAAGCATATCTCAAGAAAGAACCTCTGTGCATGAATAAACTCCAGATGTTAGCTTTCCATGCCATCTCAGCCCAGTGTGTGCTGAAACATTTGGCAGATAGAAGGCAGGAGCTCGTTGGAGTTGGTGATATCCTCTGGTGTGCTCAAGCCTCAGGAGCACAATGGAACCATTCAGAGTGGGAATTATGTCATTTACTGCCTGTGAGATATGGTGCTCTCCTTGCAGCGAGCTTTGCTCCTTTTGCAGGAGTTTCTGGAGCTGTTCAAGCTCATCTCCTCCTGAAATTCCTTCTCTCCATGTCCTGAGACTCCTGAAAAAGAGATTTCAGTCCTCCAGCTGCCCCATCCCACCAGCACTGTGAGGGATCTGCCACCCTAAATCCACCAATTCACTCCAACAATTTCTCCATCTGCAGGTAAAAACTGCTTCTCGTGGCAAAAGGAGACTCTGAATGCCTTGGTTTGCCTGTCAATTTTTTTTTTTTTTTTAATGTTTTCTGTCAATATTTTTGTTCCAATAGTGGGTCTGGCACCAGGAGCTGGAATCTTTGGGTTAAAATTTCTCCTTTTGAGTTCTCTCTTTAGTCAGCACTCCATTGATCTAAGCAGTGTTTAACTAACCTATTGTGAACATCTTTTAACCTCTTTTTATCATCTTTTTTTTTTTTTTTCAAGAATGAAACTCTACTGAGGAATTAAGTGTTCTAAATTCAAACTCAATTATTTGTGCTTCAGTATTTGCACTCCAGACCAAAGTGATTTGTTGGTAATGTTGAAGAACTCTCACTTTAATGTACTTTAAACACCTAAACTGAGACCAATTAACATCATACAGACTGATGAACACACAGGACAGGGAGGCATCACCTCAAGGTAACAGGACATAAAAGTAATTTGTTTAATTTAATTATTTCAAGCAGTTTGAGTCCAATGACTGCTCCTGGAGGGAGCTGAGAGAATTGAATGAGGAATCCCCTGAGTATTTATTTCTTAGAAAATCCACAGTGAAGAGCCAGAAGAGGTGAAAAGGACAAACTTACCTGATGAGAATGGAAGAGTGGGACAGGAAAAGAGGGATATCAGATGAAATAATCAAACTGCTGGCACCAACTTGGTGCCAGGGAAAAAAAAAAAAAAGAACCCAAAAAAACAAAACAAACAAACAAACAAACAAACAAACCCCAAACCCCCAAAACAAACGCATTTAAAAACAAGCAACAGATTTGTCTAGAGGAAACAACAAAAAAAAATGAAATAAACCAGCTTTTGTCATGATTCCATGAAGTTTGTCACAGTTAGAAAATGCAGTGGCTTAATTATAACATTTAATGCCACTTCATATAATGTTCCAAACAAATTCTAGAGGAAAATACTATTCATTTCTCATTAACTTTCAGAGATATGGATCCTATTATGTATTTATTTGTGTATTTATTTGTTTATTTATTTATGTCTTATCTTAAACTGAAAGAATCTCTCAAATAAGGTTTTACATATGTTTTTCAACATTGTAATAATTTGATTGTGATTATTTTCCCTTGGTTGCAGGTATTTTCCTGAAGCAAATGGGTGAAGGTATGAAGTATGCATATTAAATCTGCATTAAATAATCCTCAAATAACTGTTGGTTAAAAAAATAGCAAATTGCAAGTTATTTTTGCATTTTGAAAGAAAATCAATAGGGATGAGAGATATATTTTCCTTTGGACAGAAGAAGCTTCACAAATGGAGGGATGGGGTTTGTGGTTGGAGATAAAGGAGCCTGGGATCAGATGGTGGCTCACAATTTAAACATTTTGTAACAAAAAAAGAGATAACACTATCATGAGACATCTGAAAACGTCCTGAAAAACAAGTGAAATAATCCTGTTGCTCTGCTGGATGAACTCCATTAGAGTTTTGTGCAGAACTTCAAGAAGGGAGAGAAAAAAAGAACTATTAAAGTTCTTAAAAAAAAAACAAAAAAACAACCCAGAACTTGAAAGGAACGACTGAAATTCTAAATAATTTCTTTGAAATGTTTCCTAGACATAATATCTTGGGAAAGGCCAAAGCTCAAAAAGGTCTGGAGACAAAACACCATGAATTTGCTTTTGAGCTCTTCACTGAGGGAATCAAAGGTCATGATCACAATCTCCACATAGTGTTGCATCCAAAGGAAAATCTGCATATTTTTAATTTAACTTATGCACTGAATGCTTTTATGCAATTGAATATATCTTTTTAAAATGCATTGAATGTATTTTAGCTGCAGCCTGTAGCTTTTCAGACTTTTTCAAATCATCACATGCCTACCACTCTGACCTGAAATTACTGCAGAGACAATTATTTCAATTCACAAAAATTTTTAATAAAAGGGTAAATAAAAATAAATGAAAAAATTAAAAATCAATAAGTATTTTAATGATTTTTTCTTAAATGGACATTAATATCTTCTCACAGTTCATGATCAAGGAATGAATGGGAATAGACTTGTAACATCTGAAGGTGTTCAGGGTGCATCCACAAATTTCCCAGCTGTCCTCCAAAAGATGATGTGAAGAGGGGAGGAGCCTCTTACATGTTTGACAGCCTCAAACAAATATCTCTTGACACCCACAGGCATCTAAAACTAAACTGGAAGGATAGAATTAGTCACCTGTGTAATTCTGATTGATAACACATTTTTAGCTAAAGAAGAGGTTCGTTTAAGTCTCTTATTTTAATTTTATTTACATCTCATTAAAAAAAAAAAAAAAAAAAGAAAAAGAAAAAAGCTGTGATCATTCAGTGAAATCTCAGTAATTTTCATTGCCCTTTGCAATAAAGGTACCACAACAGCACAGAGCAAATCCAGAATTAACACCTTTATCATTCCTCAGGTGTGCACCCCAGTGCTCTCCCTCCCCTCTCCTTAGGGATGCTGAACTCCAAGAGCCTCAGATCACTGAGTTTTCCTTTCTCTGGAGGAGTTTTGGGTTACACTGACATCCAAACACTCACTGGACATCTACATCTGACTGAATGTTGAATTCCTGATGCTGTAGGGTTGGCAAGGCACACACAGAGCTCAGTGCTGCTCTCCCAAGGACACACAAGCATCCCCTAATTCTTTGTAGGGTGGGTTGTAAATATCTGCTGTTCTGCTCTGCTGACAGCCACTGAATTAATTCCCATGGCCCATTATCTTGGCTGAATAATAGCTGTTGATTTTAAGAGTGCACGAGTTCCCCCACAGTGTCCCCTAAAACTGCAGGTCATGTTACTCAGCCATTCAAGCCCTGCACATCTGATCCCCAAGAGAGATCAGCAAAGAAACCTTTCACCCTCCTGCCACCAATCATCCCTCCAGGTCCCTCAGCAAACAGCACAATTTGATTTACAGCAGTGAAGTGTATCAGAGGGGAATAAGGGGCAGGAGTTGTCAACAGTGGATATTGCCACAGCCAGGAGCCACTAATTGCAGGGTGGTAAATCTGCTTTCAGAAGTCACCACAGTGCCCAGAAATGCCACAGGTTGCTGAGCACCAGTGGCAGTTGTACATAGCAACTACTTTTCCTCTTTAAATAAACCACAAGTGCCCAGAGACTGTATCAATAAATCACAGATGAGAACTGGAGCTTCATTCAAGGTGCTGTTCTGCACTCACAGCCAGCTTTTACTTGGCCTTTCATTTTATTTTTCTGCTAATATTTATTTCTCCTTACCTTCAATTTGGTCAATTTCTTTATTTGGTTTCCCACACAGACATCTCTCATTCTTCTGCCAAAAAAGCCTAAACCAGAAGTGTTCTTTTTCCATTTTTTGTTTAAACAGCACCAAGCAAGGCCCACAGTTGTGTCTGTATTTGTCAGCTACCTTGAGCAGAAGGGGAATTTATGAGTTTGATTTTGACTTTGTTTTTCAATGTCACAATTTCCACTAATGCACTCTCTATGTTGTCAATGTTTTTTAGTGCTGTTTTCTATTTTTACCCATGTAGTAAATATACCAATAAAAACCACTTGGATTTACTCATGTTTGTCTGAGTCTTTCTGGAAAAAAACACTGCACACCTTGCCATGCATTTGTATCATTTTTTTACAAGTTTCTATACAGCTTCTCTGCTATGAAATGTTTCCATCTTTCCTAAACATAGAGATCATCTGTGACAGAAATCTTTGATTTCCACTGAAAAATTTCCTCAGAACTCATTGAATAAAACTCAGTTGTATTGGAAAAAAAACCCCTTTGAATTGATTAGCTGATATTTCTATGCTTACCTGTATAATATAATATAATATAATATAATATAATATAATATAATATAATATAATATAATATAATATAATATAATAATATATCACAAATATGATATGGAAATTATGATAAAATCGGATAATATGAATATAAATAATAATTGTATTAATAGTATTAATAATGAATATTAATACTAACCAATATATTAAACAATAATAATATAATAAAATTGTGCTAATAAGCTTTTTTTTTTTTTTTAAGAGAAAAGTGGAAAGGAGACAGTTATGGACAGAAGCAAAGGGAAGTTTTGTCTTAATACCACAGATAATTTTGTCAGTTTTGTGACACTGACAATAATAAAATAAATCAGGAGAATCAGAGACAATGCATTCCATCACTTGTAAATAGTGAGCAATAACACACATGCACCAACACATGTTTTAGTGTTTCCTCTCTATGTGAAAATCACCTGCATGACTGGCATTCCTTGACACTGCTCTGGGGAACTTCTTCTGAGAAGAAAACAAAACTCTTTCCATTTTCTGCTGTCCCTCTGAGCCACAGGAAAATGCACTGCTGGCAGTGACCTGACAATATTTGTTGCTGCTGTTGGCTGAACAGTTGGGTGGAAAACCTGTGGAATTACATGCAGAAGGGCACATGTGAACCATGAACTCAATGTGGGGGTTTTTAACAGTTCTTTTTTTAATGTGGGGGCTTTTTCATAGTTACAGTCCTATAAATTTGGTGAAAAAGATGGTGGGGGACAGCTTGGCCAGGGATGAAGAGGCATAGGTTTGAGCTGGGATGAAAAACACATTCATCTGCAGGTGAATTCCCCTAAAACAGCATCCTAACTATGCATCACCCTCATCCCTGATTTTCTTCTCCCTCTGTGTTGGATACAGCTGGGAGTCAGGGAAAAAGCAGCCTTGAAGCCTTGGGTTTCTCAGGCTGCTCAAGAACAAGAAATTATAATAATTGTAACAATTATAGCAATTATAACAATTATAACAATTACAACAATGATCAAACAGCTGCTGGAGACGTGATATTTTGCAGGAAGCATGTTTTCAAAGAGGTGTTGCCTTCTTGGACCAACCAGTCTTTTCTATTCTGTATTGCACGAACTACCCTATATAAGCGCGGTGTTTCTTTACATAAAGCTCTTTTTGCTTCTCCATTGCACAAGGAACTATGTTGCATTATCCTTTCTGCCTCTCTACAGCCAAAATGCAACACCTCTGGACACAGCTGGCTCCAGCCCCAGGCAGGTGAGAGCCTCCAGGAGCTCCTCATCAAGGGAACATCCCTGAGATGCTCCCAGGAGGAGAGAGGTGTGCTCTGCCCTGGAAAGGAAGAGGAATCACAGGAGATGAAGCAGAGCAATGGCCTTTTCCTCCCAGCAGTGCCAGGAAAGTGTGGAAAGCTGCCCCCATCCCTGGGGAATGTGAACCTGGACCCTCTCCCTGGCAGGGAGGGAGGAGATGAAAGGGGAAGGGAGCAGCAGCTGAAACAACAGGAGCAATGGGAGCAGCAGAGAGAGGAGGGAAAATGAAAACGAGGAGCAGACAGGAACAATCCAGGCTTTATTCCCCCAGCTTTGGGATCTGGGTTTTCTTCTCAGCAAACTGCATTTTTGGGAGCAACAATGAGCCATGAGAAGCGTTTTCAATGTGATATGTGTGAAAAAAAGCCTAAAAGGTTGTGAAGGACCATCCTGCACACAGCTCTTTCCTGGTTGTGGATGGTCC
Source organism: Erithacus rubecula (assembly GCF_903797595.1). Lineage (NCBI taxonomy): Eukaryota > Metazoa > Chordata > Aves > Passeriformes > Muscicapidae > Erithacus > Erithacus rubecula. The sequence goes on along the minus strand of NW_027635792.1, from coordinate 13,007 downwards.
TGTGCTCCTCCAGGTGTGCTTTCATCACACCCACTGTCAGGAAAACAGGGCACACAGCACACACACTGCCCTTATTTTCTGGGATTTGTGCTTTTGACAACATTTTGTTCACATCACCAAGTTGGTTTGAGCCACAGGAAAGCACTTTTGCAGCTCCCTGCTTGAAAATGGCTCGTGTAATTTACTTTCTCTCAGAAAACCTAAGGAAGAGCTGCCTGTGACTGGCAAACAGACCCAAAGCCCAGCACTTCTCCCCTCTTCAGATCATTGTCTCATAATATTTTGAAGGGAAATGACAGGAAACTCTCATGAAACAGTAAATATTAACTGACCTTGTTGGTTTCTTTCTCCATCTCTCTAAAATATTGTTTAATTTCTAGCACAAAATTCTTAATTCTTCTTGTTGTGATCACAGTTTCTTCTAGCTGGATTTTTTTTAATAGCATTAGGTTCCCCCCTGAAGCAGCACTGCCAGACCACTCCTCTTACCAATTCCTCGAAATATGTGATTCCACTGTGTTACATTTCAAAATTTTAGCACCTTTTTTGATGCCTTTTGACATTTCTCTATATTCTTCTATATTTTCTCAATAATATTCTTTTTTTTTTCCCAACAGAAGGCTGAACCTCACCAAGAATATTAACCATACAAGCAACAAACATCCTAAAACATTGAGTAATTGGCATAAAATGGCATTTCCCAGAAAATATTTTAACTGGAAGCTCAGGTACTTGCCCTGGGATCAGTGGCTGTGAGGTGAGGAAGATGAGACAGGAGACATTGTCTTCTGTTCTCTTAAATTGAATACACAGGAATTAGACTATTTCACCACATTTAAATTGATTTTATCTTCATTTTTCCATCCTCTCAGCCTTTGAATGTCCCATTTTGCATGAGTTTTAGTAAGGCTTCTTACCATTGCACCACAGTCATGTAGACTAAAAAAGAGATGTTATTACAACAGGGGAAAGCAAAAAAAAAAACCTCTCAAAACAAAAAACTTAGTCCATGCTGTTGGCACTCATCCTTATCCACTTGCTTTGAATTTCAGGGTTTTTTCCTATTTTATGATTTGGGTTTTGACAGATGTTCTTTGGATATTTGTGTCTGGTGAACTCCTATAATGGTTTTTTTTTTTGTTTGTTTTTTTCAGTTTCAGTCCTATAAAGATCTCTCAGGTGAGCTCATTTTTTTTTGGAAATCAACAGTGCCTAACTGTAGGCACTCCTATGGATAGAGATGGATTAAACAGGACAAGGTTTAGGGAAAAGCCTTAACTCAGCTGAACTCACTGACCTGCAGATTTGTCCCCACAGATTCTCTGACATTTCAAGCCACATCCTCCCCATCCTGGATGAGCAGTGACAGTGAGTGATGACCATGGCACACAGACTGAGCACCAAAACCCTTTTTTTACACTTTTTAAACCACAATTTTCACTTGTTGAGGCTCATCTCCCAGGAGCATCTGTGGCTGCTTTTGCTCCCTCAGTGTTTTGGGACTCCTCTGTCTGGATCTGGAGATAATGTCCTTTTTTTCCAAGGGGATAAAGTCCTTTCTCCCATCTGAGTTCCATTAGGTGACCCAACCAATACAGACACCAACAGACCACAGATACGAGCACAGCTCTCCTCAAATAATAATTTACAGAAACTTTCATCAGTTCTGTCCCCTTTAAACTGCTGAACTGACTGCTTTCAGTTTCTACTTCAAAGGCAGTTTTTCATTTTAAAGGTTCCTTTCAAAAAAACTGGTGGGATTACAACATAAACAAATTGTATGTTAGAAATCCATTTGCAGAGGAAATAATATGCCATAAATCTTGAAAGATTTGATAAGAATCCAAAGCAGTCCCCAGTCTGGTTATAAATTCACCATCTCACAAAGGCAAAATAGCTCATTCTGCAACTTGCTCACAAACTACTCATTCTTGGAAAAAGTCTAAAGTAATGGCAGCTGGTAAAATAATTAGGATCATACAGATATAATTACACTGTGCATCTGCAACTGTTCTACCACCATCAGACTGCATAGCAAAGTACCCAGAAAACAGTTGCATTAAGTCTGCTCTCAACTCGTTTTTTAGGATGTAAAGCTGACAGCAAAATGCCTCCAGCTTGATAAATTTTCCTGGGCATTTGGATGTGGTCACAGAGGTAGCAGGAAGAACAGGAAATATTTAATACCCACAACCTGGTGTGGCAGTAGTTGTCCTCTGACAACACAAAACAAAGAAAATAATATAATTTGGTGTCTTACTCAAATGAAAAACACCATCCTGCTCAACAAATCCTCAGCACTTGCAGCTATATATTTCATTAACACAATTTTATGTTGCTCACAAGCCTTTTGAACGTTTTCACCCATCAAAGTCTTTCCTCTCTTCTACTCCCTGCACAAAACACAGGACTCACATCCACTGTGGTTTTCTCCAGGTCTTTTTGCACAGGTTGGCCTCAAAATGGAATTTAATGAGATGTGGACTTTCCTGAGATCATGGAGGGAAAAGGGACAATTAATCTAACTCCAAAATACGTTGTTCATTTGATGATCCAAAGTAGGCTCTGGGAAATGTCCAATACATTGTAAAAGTCACAAGTTTCAATTAGCCAGCACTGATCAGAAATAAATTTTTTTCCATAATTAAAGCCTAGAAATCTTGCAAAACAAGAAAGGTGTTATTTATATTATTTTGATGATGATATTTAATTATAATTTTGCTTTGACACAGTAAGGAATGGGGGATTTCCCATTACTCAATCCATCAAGAGGAGCAGCTGGCTCAGGGACCCACAGACAGCATCAGAAATGGATTTTCAGCCCTAGTCACAAGGGTGGCAACACAGTAAATACCTGAAATTGTGCAAAAAGAAGGTGAGAGCATCACACCATGACAAACTCCATAGGATCCAAAATACACCCACAGTCCTAAGGTTGGATACTCAACAGCCTAAAATCCTGAATATTCACTGTTTTTCATCTCAGTATTAGGTGAAAAAGAAAAAACCAAAAAATTCTGGAATTCTGATGAGGAGTCTGTTGCTTTCAGCTTCTCTTCTCTTCTTTAGAAAATCCCCCAAAACCTGGAGAAATGCAAAGGGAGACTGTGCACAGCTCAGTTCTACACAGGAAATCTGCACTTCCTGCCTCACAAAGAAAACATTGCATCTATTATCTTATTACTGACTTATGAAAATGCCTAATATTATTTATATTCAAATTGTTAGACTAAGATGAAGAGCATTTGCCCCTCCTCTTTGTCTCATTAACGAAACATCTTTTTGCAAGTGGGTGGTGGTTTTTTGGTTTTTTTCCCTTTTTCCTCTTTTCCTGGGGAGTTGAGATATTTTCTGCATCACCAAGCTGTCTCTGGCACTGGAATTTCACAGTTACAAGAGGTAACTGGAAGCCTGTGACTCTTCCACATTTGTGCAAATTGTAATTTGGAGCGCAACAAGAACAAAATTGGATTTTTTTTCCCTCACTTTTGCCCCAGCAAACCTCTTTTAGAGAAGTACCAGAAGGCAAACCAACTATCTGAAAGCACTGCAGAGAATATTTTGATAGTTATTACTACAGATATCCTTCTGACCACACCCACCAGGAATATTGATTTTCTAGACATGAGCACCACTGCCAAAAGAAGGTTCTTTCTCCACATGGTACTAAACATAAAGCTTCTCATTTAGAAAATACATTTTATCACTGCTGGAGGCAGGAACCCTCTGAGGAGTGTTTTTGTCAAAGCTTTCCTTGCACAAAACACACTTGGGGGATTAATAACCCCTTTTCCCTTTTCTCAGACTCAGTTTCTCTTGTCAAAACTTTCCCCCAGGCAATAAATTGGTTGCTCAGCCTGCTTAATAATCTGTTTCCCTGGTAAATATTCTGATGGAATCTTCTGAACACAAAGTACCTCAGGAACAGTGACAATTATGAAATATGGAAAGTTGTCACTCACTGTAAGAAAGGAATAAAGAACCAGAAAACTCTCCAAATGTGGCCTTGGATGAAGTCAATATTCTAAAGACAATAACAGCTAATTAGATCAATAAATGTAATTAGGCATCCAGGCTGATTAAATGTTGTATAATATTATTTCTCATGGAAAAGAGTATTGCCTACAGCAGAGGTATTATGAGGACAGCATGGGGAGTAGATTCAAAGAAGAGATTTTGTTCTTTTGTGGATGGACCAAAGGTCCTGAGGAAGTCTCAGAAACCAATGGTACTGCAGTTAGGTAAAATAAGACAATTAAAGGATGAGCAAAACCAAAAAAAAATGCATTATGGGTTGGGTTGAGATGAGTTTTTGGCTTTCCAGATGGAGAGCAAGACTGGTCTGGAAGCACAGGGACTGTTGATGCTGCAAGCATTGAGGCAATTCCAGGGGGGGGAGTGCAATTGGCAGATTTTACCAGAAGAACATGGGGCAACTCTGTCCTGGGTATAAAATAATTCATAATTTTTGCTTGTCTACAAAAACTGGTGCTCAACTTGCTTTCTTCCTGGTTTCCTCAGTGATATCAACCCTAACACTTGAGAAAAAAAAAGCAACTTTAGGAATTTTTACTGGATGTTATAAATTATAGTTGGGAGGCTTTAACTCCAGTTTCTTTTGTACCTTGTTATAGAATAATGTTCTTTAGTGAAGCTGTCTTGCATTTGCACCACATATTAACCCAAATATCTTATTTCAGATTTTGTGTCCTGAACAACAAAATCCTCCAGTCTGATAAAGAACCAAGTAACACAATTTCAGGGACTTGGACTGAGATTATTTTAGCCCAAGTTTTTGCTATTTACAAGTTCAGCTTCTAGTCTAAACCACTTACCTAGACTCAATAGTCAGAAGTCACTGGAGGGAAAGATGGAAAATATGTTCCATTTCAACACACATAGGTTGAAACACTCCCTTAAAAGCCTGACATTCTCCAACAACTCTAGAGAACTCAATAAATTTAATTTGAATTTGATATTTGCCTTTGGGACAAATCAAGCTGGTTGAGATCAATACCATGAAAACCACCAAAGTACCACCCCACCTTGGGCATGCATGTAATGAAACTCCCTTTGCATGAGTAAAAATCACAGGAAAAACCAATTCATCTCTCCTCTGTGCCCATGAGTCCTGGCAGAGCAGCCCCTGGATTCTGACACAGAGGGTTTCTGTCCTGTGGCAGCAGCATCAGGGAACACAGGCTCAGATTGCCCACAATCTGCCCCAAAAGAGGTGCCAGAAGGGAAGAGGCAAGGAAACAATGACAAAGTTTTTTCCATGACAGAGATCAGGCAGAGAGCACGAGGACACAGTCATTGTTTGGATTTTGGCATGCCACACTGGAGGAACGGGGGTCTCCTGGCAAGGAGCGTGAGGTGCTGGTGGCAGAAAGCAGAAGGATGTTCTGAGAATTTGTGATTTGTACCAGGCCTTTATTCTCTCTTCTTTTGTCTGAAAACACATGTGTTATGTAGATATATCTTGTTACGGCCACACATTCAGCCACTGACTGCTGCTTGTTTTTACAGCGAGGGAAACATCCGTCCATTTGCTAAGGTGAATGGGAATATCTTGTTTTGTTTACAGCTTAAAAAGAAAAAAAAAAGAACAAAAAGAGCGAGAGAAAAAGAAAGAAACATCTTCCCCCCTGCCATCCAAGGAAAGAAAGAAGAATAAATAAATCTCCATATCCACTTTCAGGTTCATGCTGGTCCTGGTAGGAAACAAGTTTCTTCAGCAACTGCGAATGCTTTTCATCATCTGCTCTGCTGTGTTTGTGTGTGGCAGCCAGCTCATCTGAGCAGTGTGACAAATGCAACGGCCTGAACTTCCTCCAGAGACAGCAGCAGCACTGCCTGTGCCTCCTGTCTGAACCAAAAACAATATTGCAGTAACGTTGGAGCAAACTTGTTCGTTTGAGTTTGAAGTTCAGTGTGGAAGTGAAGGGTGGAGTGTGACAAATGTGACAAGAGCCATTGCATAGGTTTGGGTCTCTTGGCAGAAAAAGCAGTGAATTTCTACAAGTCTTAATTAGAAGGTTGCTCATAGATCCAATGGATTCTGTCCCCCTAATGCAGATATGAATGAAATATTCACAAGAGCAATTCAATGTAATGAGATAAAGAGTTTTCATGGGTGTCTGCTGATCAGCTCACATCAGGGTCAGCATTCTCAAATCCTGAAGTGGTAAATGAAACTACTTTCATCTATTTGGGCAGAAAGGGGGGGCTAACAAATTGTTACAGTCCAAGACTGAAAATGGCCCAGACAAGCAAAAGAGTAACAATGACCAAGAGGAGATGAACTGGGGATGAGAAAAAACCTTTGAGCTTTGCAGCAAAGAGCAGAATGGAAAAGAGAAACCTCAGCACAGGCAATGCCTGGAGCAGCCAGGACACTCACCTGGGATGGGGCACTCAGCAGCTGTTCTCAATTCTACCAAATTTACAGGCAATGGTAGGTAAATATTTAAGTCATTAAATGTTGGTTTAAATATTTGCCAGTATTTAAACTCTGGTTTCCCTACAAGGGAACTTACATGACTCCCACTTTTCTTCCTGTTTCTCATCCCTCACTGGTTTCCTTAGGCATGAAGATTTAGTTTGCAGGAGAATACCCTGAAGAGCAAAAGCAGCTTGGAGAGAAGAATGTTTTCCAGTTCTGGTCCTGTGGAAACAAAATACACAGATGTTTCATGCCAGGAAATGTTTTTGGTAAACAGAGACAGTTTACAAGATTTCTGATAAGGGCACTTGTATTATATGAAGTTTCCCAAGTTTTTCCAGAACATGTACCTCATTGTATTGCCCTAAAAAAAAAACTTTGTGGAAGGAGAAGGCAGCTCACAATGAACCTCTACTGCTATTAGATGTGTCCACCTGGAGACATCCAAAAAATGTACCTCTTTATTTAACACTGGTTACACAGTCCCTAAACATCTTTAGGGTTTTTAGAATTTATAGTTCACTGTCTCTATTTATGAGTTCAAATGTCTTCATCCTGGCCATAAAGTATATTAACTCCCCTGCAACTAAACACTCTATTGAGTCAATTCCAAGCCTTTGTTGAGCAGACTCTCTGGAAAAGGGGAAAGAAAAAAGGAAAAAAAAGGAAGTAAATCCCAGTTTATCAATCTGCCATTAAAGAGCCTGACAGAAAGCAACAGTGAGCTTTCATGAGGGCTTTGGTCTCAATTGATTGGTGAAGCAGCCTTGGCTCTGTTTCATCCATCCAAGAGCTCAGGGGAGATGGAGGGGATGGGGGAAGCTGCTTACAGCAGACTGCCCTGATGGTGCTCTAAATCTGCATTTAGGACCCTGTGTGAGCAGTGTGGCATCTTTGACACCAACAGAGACCTGGCACAGCAAAATATTTATATGTTTTATCCTTTGCTTTCCTAAACGTTCATTTTCCTTAATGCTACCCCATGTAGATGTGAAGTGCTGACCTTAGAAAAACATGAAAAAACCTGTTGTGCCTGTCTGCTACCAACCCCAAGCACAGTTCAGGATGAGAGATTGAAGTGGGAGATTGTCTTAGGTTGCAGTAAAGGACATGACCAACAGTCTGTATTCCATCACCATCTTTAAACCAGCTGGGGCAGTGTCCCTGATCTCCTGGCACACATTCTCTGCTCATGGGCCATCTTTAAACCAGCTGGGCAATCATCTTTATCTTCCCACAGCCCATCCTCCCTCCAGCAGATATCTCCTGTTCATGGCCACTGAGTCCCAGGGCATGGCTGATCAAATTCCATCATCCCACTGGGAGATGCTCCAGCCAGGGCAGGAGCCAAGCCTTTCCTACCCAGAGAAAAACTGACATTTGGACACCAAGGCACCTTCTTTCCACTGGATTCCAGAGGAAAACCAGACCCTTGCACATCATCCCTGGAGCTTCAGAGGAAACTGCCCCTTCTCCAGGAGCACTGCTCCAGCTGAGCCACATCTGCCCCTGCAGGAGGATGCAGCACCATGGAATGGGACTGTGCCACCACCCTGACTGACTGAGGGTGTCAGCTTGGATTCTGGCTCTGGCAGGGCTGGGATTGTTCTGTGTAATGCTGCATTGCTATTGGAATTGTCCTAGTGCAGAACTGTTATTGCTAATTCCCATATCTGTGCCTGAGAGCCCCTTAATTTCAAAATGATAATAATTTGGAGGAAGAAGGTTTACATTCTCCATTTCAAAGAGAAGCTCCTGCCTTTATTGGCAGACACCTGCCTTTCAAACCAGGACAGAGACCCAAATGCCTGGATGCAAAGCTCCCTGATTGACATATGTGGAGCAACAGCAATTATGGCTTTGCCCAAATCTGTGCTCAGAGGATTTACCCCCCGTGCTGCTGTCCTCTCCCTGTGCTGGTTCTGCTGACTGTAAGGGACCACATGCATCTCCAAAACCCTCAGCCCACTTCCCAGGCTGATTTTTGAGCATGCCTCAGGGGATGGCAGGAATCCCATGGTTTTTGGATGATGGGGAGGTTGGGTCTGTGAAACATTGCAGAGGCGTACACGCAGGTTGGCTGCTCCAGCCACAGCCTTTAGCACAACCACAATAACAAATTAAACATCACCATCACTTGGCTGTCACACATTTGGAACAAATTTGAGGCTGAGTCATGAACTGGGGCAGCCTGAGCTGCGAACATCCTGAGGGAGATCAACAGCATCACTGTGCAAACTCAAATTGTTCATTGTGAGAGGTGAAGGAGATGATCCCTGCACAGCTAATGCCTCAAAAAAACTTGAGAGGTTTCCTAGACCTGTTAATCAGGACTTGATACCAAAAAATGTGTCTTCAGGCATCACCCACTTGCTGTGGTAACAGTTATGAATTTTCAGAAGGTTAAGCAGAAGGAAAACTCAGACCAAGGGCTTGGAGCAATCTCTGCAGACATCAGTGTCAGATTCATTGGATGACAGATTTAACCACAGTTCTATGGGAGTTCAGAAACCCCAGCTCCACACTCTGACACAGTTAAGGGAGGGAAAATCCCAGCACTGTCTAGCAGAGCACTAGATCTTTGACACAAGCACAGGCTGGGAACCAAAACCAGCCTTGGCAATGTTTTTTCTGTGAGTGCACGAGCATCACACTCAATTTTCACCAACAGGCACATTTGTGGTTAAGGAAGGCCTTCAGCAAATTGTACTGCTCATGATGGAAATATGTTGTCTGCATGTTGATTTTGGATTTTCCAAATCACAACAAGCCAACAGATTTACATGCAGTAAATTTCTCTCCCCCACCTCTAGGAGTGAAAGACCCAGCACAAACCTGCTGTAAGCTCCTGACTTGTTGGTGCTGGCTCAAAGGGGAAAAAAATATTTGTCACAGCTGCTGACAATACCAGGAGCACAGAGCACCAGCACACTGCTATCTTGTCCATCTAGAGGCAGGTTGCAGCCCAGCCAGATAATATTTATAAAGTGTTTGAGTATTAAAGTTGCAGTCAGTGCTGGAGCAGGCTCATTCTGAGCCTTGCACTCCCAAGGTGTTGCAGTTTACATTTTAAAGAAGAAAAGTGAACATTTGAGACCAAATGTGAGGCAGGCACACTTAAAACAACACAATAAAACCAGGCATAGACATATTTCCTTCTCTGGATTACAATCCCAAACCTTCAGACATCCCTAGACAAATGGCTGGATTTTCTTCCTCATTCTGGAACTAAAAAACAGTTCATCTCTAATTGGGCTTCCAAATTAATTCTTACCAGTGTGGCCAGCATTAGTTGCTGGTGTATCATCAATCATCCCATGTAATAAAAGGGTTATCCATGCATCTTTAAATCACTTGGCTCAGTTTAAGTCTCCCATCTGCTTTCATTCTTCTGCCCTCTAATAAGTCTCGGTCTCTTGCAGAGATCCAGTAGTAGAAATCAATTGTGTTCCCTTTTCTGTGCCACTATTTAGCCTGGTGGTTGCAGCTGATGCTTTCTGCAGCCTCAGGCCTGGAAGTGTGTGGTAGGCTTCATTTTTCAGTTTAACAGTACAGCTCCATTGGTTGTGGAAGCTGTGAGTCATGAAAAAAGCCCAGCTCACTCTCGGGGTGTTTGCACCCTGTGATGATCTGCAGCACTGAATAATCAAGCACGAGAGATTCAGAAATGTGAAGTCTTTAACTGAGAGTGAGCTGCTGGTAAAAACCAAAATTCTCTAAGATGCTCACTTCTTACTCCTTTGTTTTAAAGACAATTAGGCACCAATCAACATTTGCAAGTGCTTTTTTTTTTTTTTTTTTTTTTTTTTTTTCCGTGAGAAGATTACAGTTACATATCAATATTTTCATAAGCTTTGTTGACAAAGTCTTCTACAAAGTCTGGATTTTAACACAAAGAGAGCTTCTTCAATAGTTTATCCCCTAGTGTTAGTGTCTTGATGCTCAGTGCTTCCAAAACTAAACAGAGAAATCTTTGTTTAGTCTCAGTGTGATCAAAAGATTTATTTTGCAGGGGGAAAGGGACAGGTTCTGCTGATGGTGGCCCCTGTGAGAAAGCAGTGATACCCTTCTGTTTCCTTCCACTGAGTAAAAGACACATGTTTTTTTATTTCTTTTTACACTGCAAGAGGACAGTGGATTAATAAAGAAAGACTTGCTTCTTTCTTCCTCACTCCCTGGAAATGCTATCAAAACATGCTATTGTTAACAATTTATATTGGAGAAATCAGCTGTAATCAACACCATATTTACTTTGTGTGCAGGACGCATTCAAATACATGTTACCAGAGAAAGTGCCACATCTCCAGCTCTCCTGAGGCTGGCATGGATCCATAAAATTTAAAAAGATGTGCCCTTGGGCCACTGCTGGTTTCCTTCTGGTGCCATAAAGAATACAATGGCATGTCCTCAGGCCAGATGTGAATTCAGCCTGCTGCTGGAGACAGAGTCCACTAGGAAATGTTTGGGAAGGTCATAAATCAGAGCAGGACATTTCTCCTGTACCTGCCCTCCACAGTGCATCTCCCTGGATGGACATTTATGCAAATTTACACAAATTTACCAGCTGCTTTGGAAACTTGTTGTCCTCCAGTTACCCATAGCACTACTTAACTATGCAGTACAGGGAAAGAAAAAATAGAAATATTCCTTTGTTTTGTCTTAAAATTTAACTGATGGGATTAGTTTCTTGACTTGGCTGCAAGGAATCTGATTCTGGCACCAGGGAGGGGGTGGGATGCATGGCCAGGGCCAGGAGAACAGGACTGTCACTTCTTGGAGCAAAGTGGATTTAGAACCATTCAGGGCAACTGGAGGAAGCTGCTGTGACTCATCCACTGCAAGAAACTCCCTGAGCATTTCCTCTTTGAGCACTGATACAAGCAATTAATTCAGTTTTCTGCCAGCTCTTATCTTCCCCAAGCACTTCCATTATCCTTTCATCTTCCACTGGCCATGCAGGCAGTTGGGAGGATATATGTGTTTATAAAAAGAGGTTATTAATATTTTTGCCTTTAGAAGCTCTTCCTCAAGACCTTTCTGGTCCCTTTTCTCTTTCTTTTTGATGGAGGTTTCCAGCTAGCCTCCCTTACTTATAATTCTTTCTGGTTTCCCTGTTTGTCTGCTACTTAGAGAAAATTTATTTTTGTTCCTGATAGACTCCCTTACCAAACTGCCTCATTTACACCACTAAATTGGTGTTTTGTTTACACCAAAATTGGGTTATTTGTTTTATTTTTAGTGCCATGTTACACTGGGCCACTCCACAAAAAAATCATCTGTTTTATTTACACTTTTGGCTACTTCTTTTACCTCTATTGCCTGTTTTAACTCAACTTGTTTTCTTTTAGTTGCCATTACTGTGTTTTTCCTTGAAAAAAAGAAAAAAAACAACTCCAAAAGTCAAACCCAAGACACAATAAACTCAGTCTTGGGGATCTTTTCCAACCTCAGAGATTCTCACCTGTTTGGCTGGTTTCAAGAAGCTGCTGCATTTTGCTTCTTGGTTTGTCCATCATGTTTTGATGACATTTATCACCCTGGGGATTTTCCATTCCTTAATTCAGTGCTCACATGTTCAGAGTTTCACTACCATTTAGGACCTTTTGCAAGAGTCAAAGCTGAGCCTTACTTATAATCAGATTGCTCAAGGACTCGTGAAACAGTTGGAAGAAAATTAAGTATCATGAATAATACAAGAAAGCAATGAATACTTTTAATATCACAAGAGGAGAATAACTTATAAGTTTCAGAGCTTGATGATATTTATAAAGAAAAGCTGCTTAGGGAGGAAACTTTCTCTGAAAATTCAAAGCTCTCAGACAATTTGGACATAAGCACTGCCAGCTTTCCTTGCAGACAAAATTCAGCTTTCCTGCCATCTTTTCATCCTTTCTCTCTCCTCCTTCATTGTGAGCACCCAACCAGCTCTTTCCTCTTGCCAAACCTGAGGGCTTTGGCCTGGGTTTTAAAGCTTGCTCCCCTTCAAAGGGGAAAAAGGCTGAGTGCTGAGGAATGAGCAGTGTGATGGGAGGGAAGGATGGCTGCAGTGGGTAGGTCCACGACCAAACCATTGCCAACATTGGAACCAGATCTTTTCCACACATCTCTAGCTAGGTCACCTACTGTTCCTCTAAAAGAGGATTCAGAATGGAGTGGCATTTCCTTTGAGGAAGGTGCTCTGTATTCAGAGGTGGCTTATGTCTCAGGCAATGCGTGAGCTGCTGTCATAAAGGACTTCTTTTTTTATTGAACAGTGATGCATTGTAAACTCCAGCATAAAACTCCAGCTGTCCCTTTACACACTTGGCTTTTTGGCAATCATTCAATTTTCTTCTTTTTCTCTTTGAATAGTCATAATTCATATACAGAGCCAGTCACACACACACACACACATTTCATTTTTTTCCGCTGGCTTTGTCCTGTTTTTGGCTGCACACTCCTTTGGGTAAAATGGGTGAAGTTGGCTTTATGAGCTATGAAACAGCAGGATGTAAGGATTCACTTGTTTTTGATGTGTTAGTAGTGTTTTATGGATAAAGTGTGAAGAAAGCCGTATAATTGG
>NW_027635793.1:34047-65838 GCF_903797595.1 Erithacus rubecula | reverse complement strand
AGCGCCGAAGAAACTGCAGGAGGCTGTTCTCTGAGGTTTTCTAGGCTGTTTATTGTTTCTTACTAAGAATTCTTTCTCTAGCTAACAGCAGTCTGTTCAGCACCTCGATCCAGGCACACTCTGCCTGCCAGAGCGCCGGTCTTATCTTATATATTACAAATTACCTACCTAATATTTACAATTACTTTCCAATACATGGCAATTTTATTACATTGTCCAACTCTGTCTCAAACCAATCAATGAATGCCAGGGTGGCACTCAACATGGATGGCATAAAGAAGAAGGAGAAAAATAAGTCCCACGCCCAAAATCCTCCATGTTAGCCACGAACTCCCTAATATAAACATTCTTAGAAATCCACTTTTTCTAACAGTCTAATTTATACTCTACCTTTTTTTTTTGTGGATTGTAATTCTTCCTGCAATGCCTGCAAATTTCTCCAGGGACTTAAGTCCAGCCCCCAAGACCTCTGGGCACCATGCCAGGGCCTCTGATATCCTTGCCAGGGGGGTCTCCAGGCATTCAGGGAAACCAGGGGAACACCCTGGAGTCCCACAGAACAGGACCAGTAGGAATTACACAATATCCACTTCAGGTGGAAAACATGAAAAGTGTTAAACCTATCAGACAATTTTGTAACATTTGGGTTGTTACTGGAATCTGTAAATCTGAATATAATGCACCCATTGTACCTGTAGAAAAGCCTGATGGCTTGAACTACAGTCTGATTCAATCCCTACAGGCTCTTAACAAAAGAGCTGGAGATCCCCACCAAATGCTTGCAAATCCATATGCCTTGCTAGCCAAATTAAAAATGAATATGAATGGTTTACCATGTCAGATCTCGAGGATGCTTTCTTGTGTACACCCTTGGACCCTGGCAGCCAAAACCTGTTTGCCTTTGACTGGGGAAATGCAGAGACTGGAAGGAGAACTCAACTTATGTGGACTGTATAAGCACAAGGATCCTAGAATAGTCCAGCCACATTTGGAAAACTGTTTGCTAAGGACCTTGAAAATTGGGTGAGCCCAATTTTCCACAAGATTGGAATTGTGTTTGTGTCCACAAAAGGAATTGTATTACAATAGGTAGATGATCTACTTATAGTCACTGAAAGGAAAAAAGACTGTTTGGAATGCACAGTAAGCCTATGAAATGACTTGGGACTAAGTGGTTGTATCCAGAAATCAAGCTCATATAATCAAACAAGAAGTTACTTATCCAGGATACAAAATATTCCAAGGGCAGCTGGGACTAAGACAAGAACGCAAAGGAACCATACACTGAACCCCACTCCCTACTATTGCCAAAGAATTGAGAACCTTTCTGGGAAGGGCTGGAGGCTGTTTTAACTGAGGTGTTAACTGTGGGCTGCTGGTTAAGCCACTGTACCAGCTGTCCGAAAACAATCCCAGAGACCTGGAATGATCGTCCAAAGGTAAGAAAGCCTTTCAAAAGCTGAAGGAGGAATTGAAAAGAGCACCTGCTCTGGGCCTCCAGATGTCTGGGAACTGTTTTAGCTTTTCTCTTTTGAGAGGCGAGGAATGGCATTGGGAGCACTGGCACAAACAATTGGCCATACAAGATAGCAGCAGCACACTTTTCAAAACAACTGGGTGAGGTAAGTAGGGGATGCCGACTGTCTGCGAGCAGTTGCTGCTCTTGTTTCAAAGGCCCAAGAAGCCTGGAAATTCACTCTAGGTACACAAATAACTGTGTTTATCTCACATTCAGTGGCAGCAATCCTTGAGTTAAAGGGTGGGCAGTGGCTTTCACCCTCAGGATTTCTTATATATCTTGCAGTTTTGGTGCAGCAACATGGAATTACAAAAGTAATTTCTTCTCTAGTTCATCCAACAGCCATTCCTGGCTACTCACCAGACAGATGAGGAACCTTTGTAACATAACTATCAAAATCATGAAGTCCACTTTATTCCAGCCACCCAGACCTTAAAGAAACCCCAATTCCAGGAGCACAGATGGGAGTGGCTTTGTAAGATCAAGCAAAATCAGGATATACGATTAGCATGGAGGAAGAGGGGATAGAAGCTCTACCTCTGTGAGTCAGCTCAGAGATAATCAGTTTAATCTGTGCCCTCTGAGGAAAAAGCAGCAATTGATGAACAGATTCCAAGTATGTCTTCAGAGTAATACATGCCCATGAAGCAGTTTGGAAAGAAAAAATACTATGGACAGCTCAAGGAAAGCAGATGAAGCATTCTGAGGATTATAAGGATAAATGACGAGCAGTTGAAGATTGAGGAAAACCTAACTCCATGCCTGCCTTTGTTATCCAGCCTCAATGTAAAATCTCTATGGCTTGTAAATTTGAAACTCATAAACCTCTTGTAAAGGAGATTACTACAGTGACCATGTGCACCTGTGATGTTTCTAACAAGCAGTGTGTGCATTCATTTTTGTGCAATTCCTATCAGGATTTTTGCATTATGCAAATTAAATGGACAGAGACTACAACCTAGTGAAAAATATTCCCCTTCTTCTGTGACACATAGGTGAGAACACCATCATCATGTAGAGATATAGTAACCAAGCCCACCAGGAATCCCACCCAAGAAATCTTTTTTCCAGCAGCCAGCTCTTGTGCAACTCCAATAATAATTTGTATTGGTCGTGCGCTTAGTACATGGAACAGATCTCGTGGAGGATGTGCTTTTGAGAATTGAATTTCATTCTTGGGATATTCCAGGCCATCAGGAATATTAACCAATCAAGTTGCAGGAGTAGCTGGGAACATAATCATCCTATGAGTGCATATCGTGCCCAATTCCATGAGCACGTGTTGGTGGCCCAGATACGCATGGAATCCTGAGAGCACAACTACGTTCTTTTATGGGCTGAGGTACTCAGAATACTCAACTATTTGTACTGGGAAATTTAGTAAAGTAAGTATCCTTTGTAATACTAGCAGGGGCCAGTGTAAGGTTCCTGAAGGTATCAGAAATGCTTGCCTAAAGGCAGGCAATGTATCTGAACAAACCACAGTGATGTGCCTTGGGCATCGACAAGGAGGGAACCTTGTCCTGTCCCCCAGCATGGGAGCCTTGCCCTCCTTGTCCCCAGGCAGCCAGCGCAAGGGACACCTCAGCAGTGTCCCCACCCTCCTGCTGAAGCTTCTGCTGCAAGCCTGGGGCACACTTTGGGGAAGCACCAGAGCAGGCAGGTGTCAGGAACAACGCAACTGCCCAGGGGCTGCTAATGGCCTCTGACACCCAAGTCCTCAGGGCTTCCCACCGTCCCAGCCCCTCAGGTGCCTCCTGGCCCCTTGCAGCCTCCTGGCACCCACTCCCTCACACATCCCCCTCGTTTCTTCCACTGCCTTGTCCCATCAGGGTGTCCACAGCCCCTCATCCCTTCACAGCCTCCCAGCACCCCGTACCCTCAGGCCTTCCCCCGACTCGGCCAACCTGCCCAGCAGCAGCGCTGCAGCCCCACAGGAGCTCCAGAGGAGCCCGAGCAAGAGGCACCACGGAGCCCTCAGCAATCCATCCAGGAACAGCCAGGCAGGAGGACAGTGCTGGCGGCTCCTGGCTGGGACGGGGGTTGTGGCCATCTCCAGGCACCGTCTCACAGGGATCCCCGCAGCTCCGGCCCCTGCCCACCCGCTCTGTGGCCAGCACAAAGGCTTCAGCACAACCAGCAAAGGCCAAGGGGCTTCTGGCCATTTTCCGTGTAACACTGCAAACCTAGGCAGCTTGCTGAGAACAAGCAGCCTTCTCCCCCCCTATTCCCCAATGCCCTGCAGACCCTGGGCAGCAAAAGAAATCTACTGGGAGTCTGTCTGTTGCATAACATCCTATATTTCTACAATAAGTAAAACAAAAAGGAGAAAAAACTTCAAGAAAGGAAAAATCCCCACTGCCTGGCTGGTTCAGGTGGCTCCAGCAGGCAGAGCCTCCCAGATCAGCTCTCAGTTCTCAGCAGAGCTCCCATAGCACAGCCAGGCACTGCCGCACAGTCGAGACCGTCGCTGGCACGCCTCGCGGAATCGGTCTTGCATCGCCTGAAGGATGGACGCTGTTTCAGCTGCAAGTTTTCTAATGGCAGGGCTGGTGTCATCTGCCATATCTTCAAGGGCTGGGAAAGAGAGGAACAGAGCTACTGTCAGATCCTGAATCTGCAGGAACCCGAGGAGACTCCTGTGCCAGGGGCATTCCAGCCCACTCTAGCCATGGCCAGGAGGAAGAAGGGACCACTGGGATCAGCCCAAAGCTGCTGGCCACGAATCTCCCACCTGCCCCTGAAATCTCTGTGTGCTCTGCCCACGCCGCCCCCCGTCCGCACAGGGAGCAGAGCCCTCCGCAGCCAGGGCAGGGCCTGCAGCTCCTCCTGCAGCCCCCACTGCCAGCCCCCTGCCCTCACTCACCCTCACAGATGAGCTGGAGCTCATCCTCCTGCTCCCTCAGGCACCGCCCGGCCATCCCTGAGAACACAGACCTGGTCACGGCTCTGCCCAGCGGCACAGCTCCCTGCCAGCGGTGCTGCCAGCCCTGTGGCCACTCGCCCTCGTGGCCTGGCAGGGCTCAGCCCGGGCCCTTACCGCTTGCTGCCGCCCAAGGCACGGCTGAGAGAGGGCGGCAGAAGCCCCGAGGGCAGCCGGGGCTCCACGGCATCGGGCCCGGGTGGCAGAAGCTGCCGGGGCAGCAGCCGGGGCTGGGGCTGAGCTGCGGTGGAGAGGGGAGGGAACCGGGCTCACCCAGGAACCTGATGGCCGCCTCTCGCAGGGGCTCCTGTGGGCTCTGCAGGTACGGCAGGGCCTGGCGCACGTGCTCGACCACTCGGCTCCTCTCCTCTGCCAGCTGCGGAGAGTGGCGGGAGGGAAGGCTCGGGGCGGGCTCTGCCCCTTTGCCCGGTGCTGCCCGCGCCCGGCCCCGGCCTCCCCTGCCCACACAGCCCTGAGGCGCAGCCAGCAGCCGCTGGGCCGGGCTCTGCAGGGGCACAGGGCCGGCTGCTGCCCGGGGAGCGCGATACCGCCCCTCCCCGCAGCCCCGCTGGGCCGAGGCTCCCAGGGCACCCGGCTCGGGGCCGCAGGAGCCTGGAGAAGAGCCCGTGCGGCCCCTGCGGGCAGCGCTGGGCAGGGCCACAGCTGCCAAGCGCACACAGTGAGTGCCATGCTCAGGGGGCTTCTCCAGCCTGAGCCTGGTGCTTCCAGGCCCTCCTTACCAGGCACTCGGCGAACTTCCACAGCTTCTTCTTCCTCACAAGCTTTTTAAGATGGTTTCTCTGCAGGAACTTGGCCGCACAATGCAGCGTTTCCCAAGATGCCTGGAGAGCAGCAGAGATGCGGAGATGGCACCGCAGTTCAGGGCACAGGAGTCACTTCCCTGGTCCCAGGCCTGGAGGAGGCTGCAGCCCTAGTGGTGCCAGGGCAGGAGGCCGCCGAGCCCCCTCCCAGGGGGACACGGGCAGCCCATGAGTCCTCACCTGTGCCACACAGCGATTCTTATCATGGCAGTGGATGAAGAGTGGGATCAGGCTCTGCAGCACTTGTCTCTTCAGGGCTTTTTCTTCCTTTTCCAGCTGAATGGTGACCAGTGCTTGGAAAAGCAGTATGGACACCTGCTGCACCTGGCTAGTATCCTGCATGAAAGGAAGAAAAAAGACCTCAGCATCAGCAGCTGAATTGGCTGCAGGGCTCAGCTGTGCATTGGCCTGCAAATCCACAGGGCACAAAGTGTTTGGGCTGCTCCCAGAGGCCGTGCCTGGCTGGGGGCACAGAGCCTTACATGTTCAAAGAGTGTCAGCAGCGCCTCAGCCAACTGCAGGGCGATGGGGCTGGCTATCAGACTGTTGTTTTCAAACACTACAAAGCTGAGTACCATCGCTGCCATCCTAACTATTTCTCCATCTGCTTCCTCCAGCAGCTGCACAAGACTTTCAGCCAGGCTGCACATCCTTCTTGCCTGTGTGGAACACAAGTCTGTGAAGCCCCACCCTGCTGCGTCAGGCCTCGGAGGCCAAAGGCCAGTCCCGAAGCACTCGGGCAGCTGAAGCGGGAGGCAGGAGAGCTGGGAGCAGCTGCCCCAGCACACGAAGCCCAGCCAACACAAGGGGCTGCTTTCACCAGCGCAGCTTGAGGCACTGCCCCTTCTCACCAGCAAGGGATCATCAGTGAGCTTGAGAAGGGCCCTGAGTGCCAGGTAACGCTTCTCCCTGCACTCGCTCTGCAGGTGCCGTGACAAGATTTGCAGGACGCGTTTACCACTGCTTCCACTCAAGTCCTGGTACTTGAGGACCTGAAAGGCACAGGGCAGTGACAGGGGACCTGGCCAGCAGGAGGCCAGAACCCCACAGGGCTGGGCCCAGCCAGCAGCCCAAAGCACGGGCACTGTCTCAGGCAGCTGTGGCTACGAGAGGCCAGAGAGCCGGGAGGCAGCTGAGCGAGGCAGCGCTGGCCATCAGGCTCACCTCCACAATGAAGGCCAGGGCAGGCAGATCCCAGCGTGGCTCCTGTGTGCTGAGAAGCTGGAGAAGGTAGCGAAAGATCCGGGAACACAGAGGTGGGGAGACACAGGACATCTCCCTGGCAGGAGTAAAAGTAACCAAGACTGTGAGCCAGGGCCACAAACCTCTCCCAGGACTGATTCCCAGAGGTCTGGTCATTCCCCACCATCCTGCAAGGGGGCCTGGGCCATTTTGGGAGGTAGCTCCCTGTGGGCACTCTCCTCTCCCATCCTTTTCCAGTCTGCTTGGCAGTCCCTCAGTGACAAGACCTTCTGGCCCATGACCACACGCACTGTGTGGGGCACCCAAGGAACAGAGCAAAAATGCCAGGGGCAGTGGAGAGCAGGGAGTCTCACCTGGCCAGCAGAGCCACGGCATAGTGGTGGGTGTCAACACACAGCAGCGTGTCCCAGCCACACTTGCGCCCCACTGCCATCACCACACGCTCACCCTGCATTTGGCAGAGCAGGGACTTCAGGGTCTGCACTGCAAACCTGTGTGCAGAGCAAAGCTCAGGTCACCTTGGGAGCACTGGCTCCCTCCCTGGGGACATGGCAGGGACAGAGGGACTGGGACGGAGAACCTGTTGGGGCTGGCAGCAAAGCCATGTTGCTGCTGGCATTCCTTCCACAATTTATCGACCTCCATGGGTGTGTCCAGAGTGCTGAAGAGCACTTGGAAGAGCAGGTGGACAAATACACGGGGCAAAATCTTCATCACTATCTGTGGGATGCAGGGCACCTGGAGGATCTTCCACATCACCACAGTTGCCTGCAAAGGACAAACAGCCCGAGGTAGCGCTCAGTGCCGAGGTGTCCGTGCGGCAGGGCCCGAGCGTGGCAGGGAGAGGCCAGGGGAGATTCAGGGGGAGCGCCGGGCCTGGTGCCCCTGAAGCTGCCCCTAGGGCAGGATTCAGCCCAGCACCTGAGGCTGGCAGATGCAGTGGGGGAAGGAAGATGGAGAGCTGCTGGAGAGGCAGCCTTTGGGTGAGCAAAGGCCAATTCCAGAAACTCACAGCCAGGGCAAAGGCACTCGTTGTGTCCCCATCGGAGGTGCACGTGCTGTGCTCTGGCCAGCTCCCCAGCACATCCAGGAGTCTCAGCTGCACCGACTCCGCAGTCCTGCTCGAGCACAAGATGGTCTTCCACATGGTCTCAGCAGCTCTGCAGGATCAGAGCTCTGTCTCAGGGCTATCTCAGACAGAGCACCAGGGACTGGGCAGCAGCAGGGGCCTGAGCTGGATGCCAGCTCTGCCTCTGCCCATTGTCCCTTGCTGGCAGCACCCAGACAGTCCAGTCCTGTGGGGACAGGCTCCTGAGGGGCAGAGAGGGAGCATGGCAGCAGGCTCGGGGGCTGACATGCCGGGGCAGGGAAAGGGAGCAGCCAGTGGGCCCAGCAACTCCCTGTTGGTCAGATACCTGGAACAGGCTGTACAGGGTGATGGGCTGGTGAACCCTGAGCTCTCCCATACCTGTCACACGATGGGGCCACACTCAGGAGAGTCATCACCACATCAGTGGGCTGTGCCTCGGTGAGATCCAGCAGTTTCCTGTCCAGCCTGTGCTCATCAGACTCATTGGCCATGAGCCACTGGTGGATGTATTTCACCATGGCAGGCACCTGAAGAAGGCACGGGGAGACTTGGAAAGCTGCCAGAGGTAGTAACGTCCCCAGCTTCCCCAGAGAAGTGTTTCCCTTCCCTTCACACTGTGATGGCCTCAAAGGCTGACAGGGACCAGCAGGCCCCAGTGGCTTGGGAGGCCTAACAATTCCTGGAAGGATCAAACCCTTGCCACAGGCTGCTTACTTGCTTTGGACTTGGCAAACCCTCTTCTACAAGCATATTCAGCAGGGCAGCACTGGCGTTGGTGGTGGAGCTGTCACAGTTCTCCATGGAGCCAGTGCCCGTGGTGCTGGTTTCTCCCTACCAAATGCATTTGATGAATTTGCAAGTGTAGCAGGAGAACAAAGGGCAGGAAGAAAGGGATGTTCCATGGAGTGCTCCAAACACTGTGCAGGGCTGAGCAGTGAGAGCAGGCCCAGCCCAGGTGGGGATGGCTGCAGGTACCTGTGCTGTTCTGGGAAAGAGGCCACCGGTGGATTCCTGCTCCTGTGTCTGTTCCATGGCTGCACCTGGCAAAGAGCGAGCGCAGCCAAAGCTGAGGGGCTGTGTGAGAGGCCTGAGAACAGAGCCCAGCCCTGTGCTCCCCAGGCAGGGGCAGCCCCAGGATGCCCCAGGGGATGGAGCGCGGGTTCTGCAGGGCGTCTGCCTGGCCCCTCTTCCCTCCTGTCCCTGGGCATGTCCTCAGGGGATGGGATGGGATGGGATGGGATGGGACGGGACGGGACGGGACGGGACAGGATGGGATGGGATGGGATGGGATGGGATGGGATATCACCATGCTGGCAGGAGCCATCAGCCCTGTGGCCCAGCTCTGCCACTCACCATCCTGCTTTGGCTGAGACTGCTCTGGCTCTTCAGGCTGTTGAGCTGGGTGAACTCTAGCTCCTCTCCTTTTTATTCTGCAGAACAGTCTGAAGATCTTGAGAAATGCTGCCATGCTGGAGTCTGGCCTCACGAGCACCTGCTAGAGAGATTCCTCAGGAAAGTTATGAGGCAAACACTCCCGCAGTCTGGCTGCAAAGTCAGCTGCAGGAGTAACACTCAGGGAAGCTCCGGGTCAGGCAGGAACGAGTGCGCTGTGTGGGGGCTCCTCACGGCACCGCTCTGTCCCGTCCTGTCCTGTCGTGTGCTCTGAGCACTGTGGTGTGGCCGTGTCTCCAACAGCTCCTATATCACCACATGTCACCAAGGGTCCGTTGACACCCTGTCGTGTTCCATGCCATGGTGACCGTGCTGCACGGTGTCACTAACGGCCCTTGCATGTACTGCCACTGGCCCTGGAGCTGCCCCCGGCCCACCCAAAGTGGCCCAGGTTGCAAGGAATCCCTCACCCCAAGTGCCTAAGCAGCCCGACAGCAATGTTGGGAATGGCTCAAACCATGGGCAAACGCTGCTCTGCTCTGCGGGCTCAGGGCAGCAGAAGGAGCCCCCAGGGCTGCCGATGCAGCCGCAGCAGGAAGGGCACAGGGCCTTGCACACAAGCTGGCTTGGCCTCCTTGGGACACATCTTGGCTGGTGGCCATCCTAAACCCGTGGCTGTGACACAGACCAGGAACGTGTGGGCAAGGGCAGGAATGCTGCTCTGACCCCTGGGACCTGTGAACACTGAAAGCAGCAGGTGTGGCTGAGTCCCTGCCCAAGCAGATCTGCCACCCCCCGAGCCCTGGCAGCGCTGGTGCCCGGCTCCTGCCCCAGAGACCTGTATCCCGGGGGCCTTCTGTGCCACAGGGAGCCAAAGCCCACACACACTGGGGACTGTGCTGCTTGCTACAGGGGCTGTTGACAGGAGCGCTGGAGCAACTGCTGGCAACACTTGGTGTCTGTCAGAAGGCAGAAGCTGTTAGTCCTGAAATAATTTCTGAAATAATTTTGGGAGGGATTGGCAGGAGCACCAGAACACAATCAGCAGCTGAGTTTCCCAGTACAACTAGATTGTACAGAGACACTGTCATGTTTTCTTGTGTTCTAACAAAAACATCAGCCCAATCTCTGATGTTCAGTGCTCCAGTTGCTGTGTGTCTGGTGCTGCTAGCTCATATCCAAAGAGAACTGTGTGCCTGCTGAGCATGGCAGTGGAAAGCCACAAACAGGGAACTTCAAGCACTGCAATAAATAAAGCTTCCAAAAATCTCTTCTCCATTTCCAAAACCAAAGATCAGCAAACACATTGCAAAAGAGAAATTCATTACAACATTCTCGGGACACAAATTATGACTAAAGGTACCAAGCAAGGATCGCACACAAGGCCTTTGGAAACACTTCCTAGATGAATTAAAGTCTCTCCATGCAGGGCTGTAATAGCTGAACTTGGGCACTATTGCCCAGTTCCAGGTAGAATGGGAAGAAGTCCACAGTGTTCTTGTACAGTCTGAAATAGGGATGCAGACATGGACCCAGTTCTTTCCTGGGCAGGATGATGCTGAAATCCAGTGCATTCTGATGCCCGAAAAGGAGGCAAGAAGCCAGGACTACTCCATAGTAGAAGGCCTATGGGGCAGGAATTTGTTTATTTGATACCCGGAGGGAGGAGCATTGCTCCACAAAATCACTTGTCCATTCTTTGCACAGTTCTAGGTTGTATATGTTTTCTACTTAATGGGCAAATTGTTTTTTCCTACCTTTCATACTGCAACATATTTTCTAATGACATGACAATGTGAGCCCTTGTAACACATGCATGGTTTCTGCAGCAGGTGGTCGTCAGCCTCCTGCTGGTCGTTTTGGGTGAAGACTGCTAAGTCTTCCTTGGGCTTGATCTTTCCACCCCTGCTTCCTGGGCATGCTCTATAGGATTGTCTGCTCAAATAGCCAGTGGTTTGCTTTTGCCCTGGCTTATCTATAGAAGTGCAACAACTGCTATAAATTAGAATGCAAACTCCTCCCATTTGGCTCTTACCGTATCTAACACCATGTGGTTTTGAAAGACTACTTCTTTTAGTGAGTTTATTACAGTTTGTAGTTGTCTCAAAGCATCCACTGTTGAATTAGTCCCATGGTGACACAGTGGCCACAATTTCCACGGCACCACATCTGTTCCTTGGGCCCACGAGGCCCTACAGTGTTAAAATGGCCCCTTGCTGCCATGACACTGTGTAATGTCACATTTGTCTCCATGATTCCATACTGCCCTGCAGTGTCACAATGCACCATTGGTCAATGAGGATCCAGTGTCACCATGACCCCTTGGTTCCATGGACCCCACAGTGTCACTGTGGTCCCCTTGGTCCACAAGGCTCTGAAGTTCCACAATGGCTCTTTGGTTCCATGAGGTTTGGTACAGTCACAATTCACTCCTTGGCTCCATGAGGCCCTGCTGTGTCACAGTGCCCATGATCCTATGAGTTTCCATGGAGCCACCACAATGTCCTTAGATCTGCAGTATCTCAATGATCTCCTTGGTACCATCCTGCCCCAATGTCTCAGTGGCTTTTTGGTTCCATGAGTTTCCACAGAGCCACAAGAGTCTCCTTAGTGCCATGAGGATACAAAAATTCCACATAAACATTGATCAGTGCCTGATTAACACACCCAAGAACATCTGTCTGCATTCAAATTAGGGGTTAAAGGTGAGAATGGCACCAGCAGCTTCCATCTGCAACAGAGACCTAGGAAAAGGACAGGGACAGAGACTTCAGCTGAAAGACTCTATGAATTCACAGAATCACAGAATCACTAGGCTGGAAGAGAACTTCAAGATCAAGTCCTACTCCTGCCTGACACCTCCATATGGCACCAATTGCCATACCTAGTCTTTTCTTAAACATACAGGGATGGTGTCTCCACCAAGCCCTCGAGAGACCATTCCATAATTTTGCCACATTTCCTGTAAAAAACATTTTTCCTAATATCCAACGTATATTTTCCTTGGTGGAGCTTAAGACTGCGTCCCCTCATTCTGTTGCTGCCTGGTGAAAGAGACCAACCTCCACCTGGCTAAAACCACGGTTCAGGAAGCTGTAGAGAGTGATAAGGTAACCTGTGAGTCTACTTCTCTCCAGGATAAACAACCCCAGATCCCAGCTACTCCTCACAGGACTTGTGTTCCAGACCCCTCACCAGCCTTGTTGCCCTTCTCTGCACATGCTCCAGTCCCTCCATGTCCTTACTGAATTGGGGGACACAGAACTGGACACAGCACTTGAGGTGCTGCTCAACCAGTGCCCAGCACAGTGGAAGAATCACTGCCTTGTCCTGCTGGCCACACCATTCCTGATCCAAACCAGGAGTCATTTGCCTTCTTGGCCACCTGGGCACACTGCTGGTTCATGTCCAGCCTGCTGTCCATCAGTACCCCCAGCTCCCTTTCTACCTGGCCACTGTACAGCCACTCTGTTCCCAGCCTGTAGCACTGCAGGGGTTGTTGTGGCCAAAGTGCAGGACCCAGCATTTGTTAAACCTCAAACTTAATCCCTGGATGCAGCCTGTCCAGGTCCCTCTGCAGAGCTTCCTAACCTCTAGAACACTCACACCCAGCTTGGTGTCATCTGTAAATATGCTGATGGTGCACTCAATGCCCTCATCCAGATCATAAATGCAGATACTGAAATCCATGCTGGCTGTCTCTGATCCCTCAGCCATCCTGTAGGTGCCCTGTGATGGCACTCAAGGTGATCTGTTCCATCACCTTGCTGGGCACCGAGGTCAGGCTGACAGGCCTGGAGTTCCCCAGATCCTCATTCCAGCCCTTCTTGGGGATGGGCTCACATTGGCACCGCCAGTCCTCTGGGACCTCCCTGGTGAGCCAGGACTGATGGTAAATGATGGAGAGCAGCTTGGGAACCTCATCCAACAGTTCCATCATCCCCCTAATATGGATCCCATCTGGTTGTAGAGACACCTGTGAGCATCTGAGTGGCTCAGCAGGTCCCCTGTTATTTCTCCCTGGATTACAGGGGTCTGTTCTGCTCCCTGCCCCATCTACCAGCTCAGGAGAACACGTGTCCTGAGGACAACTTGTATTATTTTGAAAACTTAGGCCAAGAAGGAGTTATGTACCTCAGCCTTTTCCTTATCTTTGGTAAACATATTCCACCCCTCCTTCCCTCCCCCAATAAGGAATCAAGGTTCTCCTTTTCCCTCCTTTTGCCATTAATGTATGGATAAAACAATTTTTGTTATCCTACACAGAACTGCCAGCTTAAGTCCTAATTGAGCTTTCACCTCATTTTCTTTCTTCATGACCTGACAGCATTCTTAAACACTTCTTGACTTTCTCGCCCCTTTGTCTAAAGTTGATGCACCTTCCTTTTTTCCTGAGTTCCTGAAAAAAGCTCCATGTCCAGCCAGGCCAGTTGTTTTCCTCACTGGCTCATCTTCTGGGACACTGGTAAAGGCTGCTTCTGCTTCTTTTAGATTCATTTCTTTAAGAATATCCATCCTTTTTGGAATCCTTTGTTTTAAGGACTGTTTCCCTCAAAAACAATTAGTACCTGATTTGTACACCCCAAATCTGCATCCTGAATAGGTTGAAGTCTGCTCTCTGTAACTCCGGTGTTAGAAATTTTGTTGATGGCCCACCTTCTTTCACAGGATGTTTAAAATCTTAATTATTTCATGATAACTGTACCCAAATAGCCTCTGATCACCACATCATCCACCAGCCCTTCTCTGTATGTGAACAGCGGGACACAGAGCTTTCCTTGGAAGTGGAAAGAGAAGGAAACCTCCCCAGAGTGCAGCCTGGAAGGTTCAGCCTGGAGGTGAGGAAACAGCAAAGTCCCTGCCAGGGCAGAATGTTGGTGGCCCAGGTGTCCCAGCTGAGGCTGGGCCATGCCATGGCTCTGTGTGCCAGGAGCCGGCAGCGCTGGGTGCAGGGAGCCCAGGGAGGGCACAGCAATGCTGGGCTGAGAAATGCTGGGGGCACAGCGAGATGGGCGTGTGCAGCTGGCCAGGGCAGAGGAGCAGCACGCACAGGGGCACAGGCTGCAGGAGAGATGGCCAAGGGCTGGGCAGGGCTGGCAGGGCCAGAGGCACCCAGACCTTTGTGCCCTGGGCTGGGCAGCGCCTCTGCAGCCCCACAGGAGGAACTTTCCTTGCAGGGGCTGCACTTTGCTGCTGCCTCGGCCCTCCCTGAGCAGGCTGGCAGGGCTTGCAGGGTGATGCCATTTGTCCTTGCTGCCCCTCCCATCCCAGTGCCCCAGGAACAGCCCCAAGCCACCCGTGAGGGACAGGCCCTGCTGGGCCAGGCCTGGGCTCAGCCCTTGGCCTTTCTGCTGCCTCCAACCAGCCCAGGCCTTGCTCAGCATTGCAGTTCCTGCTCACAGCCTTTGGCTCCTGCAGTCCTGCCCTCAATTATCTGCTCTCACAAGTCCCAGGCAGTCCCTGCCCTCAGTGGGGCCACTGATGCTCCAAGGGGCTTGGAGTTTTGCTTCTGACTCCTTGAGCAGCTTCTTCAACCATCTCTCAGTGCCTGTGGCTCCTGGACTCAGCCCCAAATCCACCCTAAGAGTCATAAAAATAAAGCAAGCCACCAGGAGTTGTCTTCTTTCAATTGTAATCAAGTCTCCAGGGCTTATACAGCTGCTTGGAGTCAGTTTGGAGCTCTGTTGAAGTGGAAGATTTCAAAGTTTATTTTACTTTATTTACCTTGGGGGAATATTTTTCTACTTTTCAGTGCAGAGAGAAACTCATAGCAGAATTTCTCAAATGATCTTGATGCTGAATGTTTTCTTAGGAGGTCTGGGCACATGGAAGAAAGAGCCTCTTGCATGGTGAACCTGTTTGGACAACCTGTTCCTCACCCCCAGCCTTACCATGTCATGATATCTCTCACCTGGGACTGACAACTCATAATATCAAAATATCTTATAAATTTATATTTCAATTAAAATGTTGTTAAATATTAAAATTACAGTTATATTCTTCTTATTTATAATATTGGTATTCTATAGTTTTAAAACTTAATTTTTTATTTTTTATATTAAAACTCTATGCATTATCAGCAATAAAAAAAAATATTGGTCATTCACTCTAAATTACACAATTCCTTTAATTAATTAAATAAGCTCTATTTGTTACTAATTTCTTCTTCTAAGATAATTCATAATATCTGCAGTTATTTCGTAATCTGTATTATCTTATTTTTCTCAGACAGGGTCAAGGTGGGCACTTCGGGGTTCAGGGAGACATTTCTGAGGCACATTTTGGGCAGTTTTGGGTCTGGGGAAAGAATTTAGAAGGAGTCTGAGAGACTGGAGTGTACTTGAGGGCATCGAGTGGGATTTAAGAGAGAACTTAGGGATCCTGGGGGAAGGTCTGGGCTTCAGAGTGGCACATGAGGGTCCAGGGGTGCCCTTGAGGTCAGGGAGGGGAATCTTTGGCCCTTGGGGGTCTGGGTGGGCACTTGGGGCTCTAACGGGGCTCTCTGGGGCGTGGGGGATCATGGGAGTTGTAGGCATGGGTGTAATACAGTTTGATGGCGCCGTGGAGCATCATGGGAGCCCGAGGCGCAGCTGCCATGTCTGCTGGTGGGGCGCGAGGCATGATGGGAGATGAAGTCTCAGCTCGACCAGCACTCTACGGAACCATGAAGCCTGCTGGGAGCTGTAGTCCCGGAAGTGGCTCAGATATTTCGTTTGGGCGTCCAGGAGGGCACTTGGAGGACACATTTGCATCTGAGCCACAACTTCAAGTCCTCCAAGTGGAAAATATGTGGTTCAGGAGCACTTTAGAGGAGCTTGGGGAGCTCAAACCAGGCCCTTTAGGGTGCGAGGCGTGGCAGGAATTTTAAGCGAATTATTGGGTTCTGAGCTGCTCTGAACTCGCAGAGAATGAGAGAAGATCAATTCCCGGAAGTTGCTGTAAGGGGCATTTATGGTGTTGGGAGCATTCAGGGGATCTGTAGAGGCTTTTAGGGATTTCCAAATGGGAGCTGAAGGAGCACTTAAGGATCCTTGTGGGTCTGGGGATACTTATGGGACATATGGGGGGATTCCAGAGTTCTGTGGAGCGCGGGGCATGATGGGAATAGTAGTCCCGGCTCTATTGGTGCTCTATGGGGCCGAGGGGCATGATGGGAATTGTAGTCCCGGCTCCATTGGTGCTCTATGGGGCCAAGGGGCATGATGGGAGCTTGAGGCAGAAAGGAAAGATGGCGCCAACTCCAGGCACCAACCCCGAAGCACCGATCCTCGGCCTGAACCTCCTTGGTGGCACCTTGGGCTGGCACACACCTGAGGAGTGTGTCTGTTTTCCACGGCGAAAACTAAGAGTTTTAGATTGCACCAAAAATAAGAAAAGAGACACATCCCTCTGCCTAAGTGAAGCTGGTCTTCCAAGCAAAGCAGGTCCCAGGTAAGGGAGGACAGACAGGATGGGGTTGGGGAATGTGGAGCAAGGTTGTCCACACTGGGTCAGACCTCAAGGCAGAGCTTCTCTGAGCAGGCCAGACCTCCTGAGGAGAGAACCAGGGTTAGTATCAATCACTAGATGCTGCAATCACCTCTACTCCAAAGAGAACAACAATAAAATACACCCTTTTAAATTAGAATGCGTATTTCTCAAAAGCTCTTTAAAATATTTCTCCACAATTGGAATAGGAAAACCTCGCAATGAACTGCACCAGACCAGAGGGAAATCAAGGCAGAGCCATGGTTTGTTAGGAAACCTCTCAAGAATTCATGCAGAATCAAACTCCCAATATTTCTTAAAGTTTTAGTGGGTCCCTCTGAGGGACACAACTGAGAAAGTGTCCCCAGGTTCCAGGTAGAGCTGGAAACTGGAGGCAGAGACGACATGTGGGGACAAAGAGAAGTCAAGTCTTGGTGTCCTGGGGCACAGCAGGGTCTGTGCCACCAAGGGCTGGGAGGAGACACCTTGTCCTGAGCCACTGGGGCCTCCTGGCACAGCCCCAGCAAGGCTGGGCACTGTCACCCCTTGTCCTGCCCTCAGCATCCCCCCCACATCCCACTGGCCTCAGGGATCTGCTGGGACCAGTTCCTGGGAAGCCTTGGTCAGGAATGGCCCTGGGGCTCCTTCATTCTCCCAGGGACTGCAGGTTTTTCAAAGGACTTTGGGTTTTGCTTTTTCCTTGAAGTCTCTGAGAGCTTTGTGCAATCATGGCCTCCAGTTATCTCCTTTAATTAGCCTCCTGAGATCCTTTCTCAGTAACAACACTCAGTGGGGCTCAATGCCTCTAGGTGCTTCAGCTTTCAAAGGTTCTTTACTTTTTCTTTTCCACACTGACTTTCTGAGAACTGACAACACTCAGACAAAGAGGGGGTTTCAATTTTTTTTAAGCAATCCAAAATTTCTGAGGTTCACCACTGCAAACAGGCACAAGGTGCCACCAAGAAAATTCCTCATCCCCAAGACAGAACCCTGTAAGCAATGTTCCAGTGCTTTTGCACTCTTTGGTTCCCTGAGGCCCTGCAGTGTCACAAAAGCCCCTTGGTTCCATGAGGTTCTGGACTGTCACAATGGAAATTTGGGTCCATGGGGCCCCATGGTGCCACAATGCTCTTTTTGGTTCTGTGAGGCCTTGATCTGTCACAATGGACCCTTGGTTCCATGAGGTTCATTGATGTCACCATGGTCTCCTTGGTTCCATGAGGCATCACAATGTCCCAACACACCCTTGGTTCCATGAGGTTCCTGCAGCAGGATTTCCCCCATGGCCCAGCAGAGCTCATCTGTTCTGTCCATCAGCTGGGCCATAACTCAGGGCATCTTCCCCCTCTCAGGAATTGTTGAGATAACCCAGGCTGGACATCTGTCCTGTCCTGAGTTCTCTCTGGTTCCAGGCAGGTGGAATTCCCAGCTGACCATGAACATTTTGCCTCGAGAGCAGACTGAAGGAGATAAGCCTTGAATTCCTGAGTGACATACATTCATTTTACAAACTATAAATGTTGCACAAAACTCTCACAAAGCAGAAGTCTTCTGCATAGTCTCTGCAAACAGGTATCCCCCAAGTCTGGATGCATTCTTGTGGTTACTTTTCTGGAAGTTGAGTGAAAGGGCTCCATGTGTACTCCCTCATCATTTTGGTGGCAAGTGACATTGACTCCTGATCTCTGCTATTTCTTCACTAGCTGTAATATAGGAATCTTCATTGTGCACTGTGTTTTTATGTATCTGTACTTCTTTTATTTATTCTGTGCAGTAAGAAGTCAATTTAAGGTCTCTTGTCTGTTAAGATTAAGGCCATTCAGTAAATAATTTCTTTTATAATATATCTAATTTTCTGTTCTTAAGAATTTAGGAGAAAAAGCAATTTGGGTTGCAGGTGTCCAGAAACAGAGCTACTGCCAGAAACGTGAGCATAACCATGCGCAAGGGATTTCATTGCAGGAATAGTTTTAAACAAAGACATTAGAAAGTGTGATACTGTGATAGATATGAACACAGTTAAAATGTTGACTGATGTGGAATGATTAGAGAAGAACTGGAAGAGGAAATCTGGGAAGAATGGGAAGGCCATAGAGCCAGCTGGTCTAGTGAAGAGATGTCCTTAGACATGGCCATTTAAACAGGAGAGGTGGAAACACCCAAATGAAGAGGGACATGAAACAATAAACAGTATAATGGTAACACAGAGGGGAACATATAATGGTAACACATGGTAGAGGTGAAGGGCAATGTTTCTTCTCCTGCCTCAGTACACTTCCAGGAAGTTTCTGTTCTCTCCTGGTGGGAAACCTTTGACATTTATTAAAGTACTCAAGTAACCCAGCTAATGAGTTATGCTCATGCCCTTTGCAAGTCTCAGGTCCCCTACAGCCCCAGGGCTCCTGTCCTATAAACATCTGCTCCAGCCCATTCTAAAACTGGGAGAAGCACCATCCTGGTATCATCAGGGAGCTGAGTCTGGAAGGGACCTCAGCAATGTTTTAGTTTTTGTTCTTTGGGGGTCAGGAACTGGTGAGACTCAGAGGCACAGAAAAGTTTCTCTTCATGGCCAACATAAAAAATTTTAAATATCATATAATTTTAAAAGCATCAAAACTCTTCTCTCAGCCATATGAGATGAACCAGCAGCATCTGATGTGCCCACTTATCCACAAGGGATATCCATATTTTTAGATATAGACGAAGGTAATTGTAAAAGACATAAGTGCAATTAAGATGTTGACTAATGAGTTCTTTAAAGTTCTGAAAGACGGGGCAACTCCCTGAAGCTCAAAGTGGGAAGATACTCAATTGAGAGACATTGGAATGCCCAGAGTGGAGGTAGAGGAGAAAATCTGGGAGCAATGGGAAGGCCATAGATCCAGCTGGTCTAGTTAAGAGATGTCCATAGACATGGCCATTTAAATAGGAGAGGTGGAAACTCATGAATGAAGAAGGACATGAAAAATTTGAATATTGGTTGTCCCAGTCTGGGGTTCCTCCTCTGCCCCGAGATCACCCCAGAGGGACACGAAGGTGGTTCAAAACCTGGTTTTCCCCGAAGCCGCCTAAGAGAGACTGCCAGAGACAGTTTTCTCTTTTTCCAAGGACAGTTTATTGTTTCTTATCTCTGGGACATTTTGCCTGGCCAGCAGCGGTCTACTCAGCCTGGCATCCATGGTGGAATCTGCCTGGTCAAGGCAGGGCTTATCTTATATAGTTAGTACTACGTATTACATGTTTACAAAATTTTACCAATACAATACAATTTTATTAAATGGTCCAGCCCTGACTCCAACCAATCCAAGAGTGGCAATGTGTCACCCAACATGGATGACATGGAGAAGAAGGAGGAAAAGGTGTCCACCCCCCAAATTCTCCATCTTGGCCACGTGTCCCTTATCATAAACATTCAAGAAAACCTATTTATCTACGTTCTAACATTCTAATTTACACTCTACTCATCATTATTTTCTGTGTCTCTTCTCTCAATGTGGGCAGATTCTCCCAAGGAGCCAAATCCAGCCCCTGCAGCTCCTGGGCAGCACTCAGGGGTCTCTGAGGGGTCTGCCAGGGGGGGTTTTTGCACCCCCAAAGCAGCCAGGGAAAAACCCTCGACTCCCACATCTCCCCCCTCTTTTTGCACCAAAAAGACCTCCTTCATGGTTTTGTCCAGAGCCCTTTTCACAGCTTTGTTCAAGGCGCGCCGAGTGCATGGGATGATGCATGGCAAAGCAATGAGAATAGTAACAAGCTCCACTAATATATAAAAACCTACTTTCAAAATTTCTTTTTACAAAGGTAAAAGATCAAAAAGGTCAAACAGACCATCCAGGCACAATAACTGTGCTAGAACTCGGAAGGATGGTTTGTTTGAGACTACAATATAATTGCTATATACATTCTAATTCAAAGTAACATCCATTGTTTGGTTCTTTTTCACCCCTGAAACATCACATACAATTCCAAAATCCATTGTTGAACCAAAAATTTCTAATTCTTTTGGTTTGAAAACAGCCACAGGGAGAAATTGAACCCACACATGCCATCCATTCACAGGAGTTGTCACAACTCACATCACCCATGAAGGGATACCCTCCGGAATGGGCCATTCTTTCACTGGCAATCCCACCAGACATGTTGAAAATGGCTTTTTTGCCTGGAATGCCTCAAACAAATTGTTTCCAACCCCACTGTCCATGCTAAACTTTCCCAAACACTCTCCCTTGGCTGCATCACTGGTAAATCCTCTTTTTCACCTAATACAGTTGACAAAAAATAAGATACAACAGCATATAAACAATCATTTTTCACTGTCAGTCCTTAAGTCTTTTAAATCTTGTTTGAAGAGAAGTTCACATCCTTTTTCCTTGATGTCTGCCAACACTCCCCTTGGAATCTTGGCAGCTTGTTGTACTGGATCATTGTGAGGAGGGTCTCCTGCTAATTCTGCCATGGTGAGGTTAGCATGAGCACCACCTTGGTATTTCCTTCGCAGCTCCTTCAAAGCTCTTCTCCATCTGCGCTCCCACATAAGTCCTTGTGTGTCAGTAAGTATCAATGACACAAGAGATTTCATGTCACATGAAGTCAAGTCATATTCATTGAGAATACCTTTTAAAAACGGTTTAAAATATGAAGATCCCAGTCCATAATCTCTAATTGCCTTAATAAAATTTTTAACTAAATCATGATTTAATTTTTGCCATCTTTGGTTTTGTCCTTGTGGGTCATAATTCACTGGCATGGCTATTTCACCAGTCCCAATTGCAGGACATTTTCTGCTTCTTGTCAAGTCCATTCGAATATTTGTCCAATCAACTAAAGTATCTTGAGCTGCTGTTGCAGGTCTGTGTGTCTCTGTAGGAATTTGTCTGTTCAAAGGTATTACTTGTTGAGATTGAGGCCAAGCTGCTGCCTCATCTATTTTTTGATTCATTGGTATTGTAGAAATCTGCGGTCCTTGCTGCATTGTTCATTGAAAAGTCCCTGCCCATCATTGTCATCAACCTTGTTCTTCCTTTTATTATGACTTGTGCTGTCATTTCTAAATCTGTAAGAATTGTCCTTGAAGATCTGTAAGATAGGAAAACCCATTCTATAATTAAAAGAGTGTCTTTTTTGTATTCGTCCCACTGAAAAATCAAACCATATAGCTGTGTTTCTTCTCCCAACACTACTAAATGGAATGGTAAAGAGTCTACGTATCGGTGTGGAGTGGCGAGTGCCACAGTAAGTCCTACTAAAAATCCATTGTCAGGTACATGTTCCACTGTGAAAGGAGATCTCTTCCCCATACAGTGAACGGCTTTTACACGAGTAATAGCTGTCTTCTGTCCGGGTCCTGTGAATGTTATTGAATTTTCACTTTGGAGGCATACAGAACTTCCTCCAATGCCTGTGATTTGATCCAAAGGTACAATCAAGTTCCATTCTCGAGGTCAGAAAATATATGAAATCAGTGTCACGTCCGGTGTTCACCATCCCTGTGATGGTTGTTTTCCTGTTATGGTATATCAAGTCCCAAGTAATAGTTGGCTGTTCACGGGTTATGTACTTCAACCATAACGTGTGTACTTCGACATGGTCATTGTAGTGTGGATGCCCTTCGCCCATCACCAGCATTGCTTGATGCTCCAATGGATGCGATGGCAGAGCTATCGCTTTTGCCAGTTGAGTATTTTGTGGAATTGTCAATGGGGGTCGAAGAGCCCTTGCTAAAATTGTCATCTCTTCGAAGCAGTCTGTTGAAACAACAGTAGGATATATTATCAGTCCAAAATTGCTGCACCGGTCTCTGCCTATTATCAAAAAATCTTGTCTCTTTCGGCACGGTGCTTTCAGTCCTGTACATATAGATGCAGATTCTTCATTCAAAAAAAACAAGTCACTTTTGAAGCTGACAGGATGTACTGCGTTCCTGGGCAGCAAATCCCTGTCACAGGGGATGTCCCCTAACGCCCTGCTGAGGGAGTCAGATTGACGCTCCCCGACAACTGTATTGTCTGTGCCGGTGTTGTTGCTGTTCCTTGTTGCACTGCCATCATTTCTGTCATAGCACAAGATGGTCCTGCACTTTTCTTCGTGTTTTTGGCAGTGGCAATGGTTTTCTGTCCACATCCGTCAGAGAATAACATTCACTTGCCAGATGTCTTCTTCTGCGACATCTAGGGTAAAGTTCTGGTGGCTTGGAAGTCTTTGTGGATTGAGGACAATTTTTCCCAAAATGTCCAAAATTTCCACAGTCATAGCATTGTCCTTTAGATGGATTCTTTTTCTTCTTAAAATTTGCAAAAGTCTTTTCATGTTGTTCTTGAAGAACTTCCGTCATTTGCTCCTTGACAACTGAAGCTATATGTTGTGGTGTTCCAATCTTGCTGCAGGCTTCAACCATCTCCGTCCTCTCTCTGTGGAGACACAAACAGAACCCTTCCCCCAAATGCCTACTTTGTAAGCTTTTCAACTTTCTCTGTCTCTATATTTTTGATCAAAACTGGAAAATTTTCCCTTGTACTATTATTTCAAGTATTATCTAACAAAGAAAACAAACCCAAAGTTTACAATCTTCTGCAAGTAAACATAATACAATAATTAACAATACTTTAAATAACAGGCATACATTTACAAGATTAGATAATTATCAATTTAAAAAAAAACCAAAAAACTGTGTCATCACCTCAGGGTCTGCAGACAGCTGACAAACCTTGATTCAATGAGGAATCAGATGGTCATCTCCGGAAAATGAACACCAAATTCACTTCAAAGTCAGCTTCAGCTGTTATATTGATAAGTCAAATTGTCAATCCAAACGATTGGAATATTATTTTGATGCAGAAAACACCTGGGTTTACACAATTTCTCTTTCAGTCAGAATTAAGGCTTGGCCAGAGCCTAAACTCTAATTGAAAGAGAACTCCCTGACATCTTCTTATTAAAGAAATAAACCACAACTCTTAACAACAAAGTTACAATTAAACATTTCAAAAAGAAATCAAACTCTTCTAGCAACTCATTTTCTCTAAAATTCATTTTTAGAGTAAGATACTTTGAACATGGCAAAACACTGCAGTGCTTCTATGATAACAACTCAGGAAAACCATAACATTAAAATTTTTTTTCTGAGAATGAAGCTCAAATAATTTTCTGGAATTCTGCAAAATATTCAAAACCATAAGATATCAAAGTGTCAGGTCACAAAAGACCTGCCAAAATAAAAGAGAGAATTAATAAAAGGAAAATAAAGAAACATTAAGTTCACAACTTAGCTGATTATCTTCATACATTTGATTCAAGGACATATCTGGAGGCTTTCCAAAACTTACTTAAAGTATTGAAAGATTTCAAATTAAACAATGAAACAGAAAACAAAATCATTCTGTAATATAGAATTCATACAATCTTATTACAGTGTTTTTAAAATTAAATACAGAAACTAGATTTAAATTTTAAAATCCAACTCAAAATCTATTGATTTATATTGACAATATTGCAAATACTTATAAACTGGCTTCTCTAAAACAATTAACTATAGGAAAATTAAAACTCAATGTTGACATTTAAATAAATGTCCACTCATATCTGAGCAATAACAAATCACTAAATATAGATGATGTGTATTCAAATAAAATACAAAATACCTTATTATACCTTCAATTATTAAAATACCTAATACTATTAAAATACCTTTACCATTCTTAAAGTTTCAGCTATTTTTTTTAACAAAATTGCAAAAACAAACACCTTTAGTTTAACATACAAGAACTGAAAATGAAACTGACTCTGTTATCCTGTTCCCTTGTTCTGTTTGTTCTCCACAGTATAGATAAAAAGCAGCTCTTGGCCTCTCTCCATCCCCCATTCCCCTCCCGCCTGCAGCACTGGGTCTGTGCAGGCACAGGGGGAGCAGTGGGGGTGCTGCTGGAGCCTCTGGTGCAGGGTGGCTGTGCCTGCCTCCCCTCTCTCGGTGAGCCTGGGCTGGTGACTTCACGCTGCTGTGCCTGGGTTTGCTCTGTCCGGCTCTGTCCGGGCAGCTGCCTGCAATTGCTTCAAAGTTGTTAATTTTTTCACCTTTGACTTAAAAAGCATAAATTTCTCTCCCCGTTAGAATCTGCCAGTTCTAATGTGGACAACTCAGGTTTCCCTGAAACAGGGCATTCATCTCCTCCCCCAGCATTTCTGACAGCTGGAGACAGGTCTGTCTGTGTCTTTTCACAATTCTCGCTTTTCTGCGTCCCGGCCATTGCCGCAGGTTGCCCCTCCCTGGACATCCCTTGCAGCTAAATGCACCGAATCCGCGCTTTTTTCCTGTTTCTGTCCCGGTCAGTGTGAAGGCTGCCGCTCCCTTCCCCCTTGGGGCTGAGAGCCGCCCGCATGGTCCTGTCCTTCTGCGTCCCGGTCCCCGCAGGTTGCCTCTCCCTGGACATCCCTGCGGCACCGAGCCTGCATTTTTTCGTGGTCCCGTCCCCCTCCCCTCGGTCCCCCACGGCCCGGGGAGTCGCCTGCAGCGCCCTCCCGCTTTCTGGGGTCAGGGTTTCTGAAGGGGTGAAATAGCAAAAATGTATGTCCTGCAACTCACTTGGAAATATTTCTAACTTAATTTTTCCCCTGGCCTTGCTGATGGCAAGGCCCTTGCTGAACCACCTGCTGCTGGCAAGGCAGTCATAAACTTCCCTCCCCCAGCTCATAGCTAGGTGAGAATCCTTCCCCAGTCTCTGAGGAATTTTAATTGCTTTCTCCGCCTGCTGATAGCAAGGCAGCCGTAAACCTCCCACCCCCTGCTCATGGCTAGGTGGGAATCCTATGATGTGTCTGATTCTGAACCATCTTACCCAAAAGCAATCCGTCCAAAATTGATTCGGAGGTTCCTGAAACCGACCAGCAGTGCACAGGAGTGAGGCTTCCCGGGACACCTCCTCTCCGACTTGCGTCTGGAACTCGGCTTTTCTTGGCAGAGGGCCAGAAATCTCCTCCAAAGTCCTTTTCAACAGCGTGCCTCTTCTGAAGTTCTGTCTTTTGGGGGTCTGTGCCTGCCTTTGCAGGCTACAAGGATCCACCAGGGTCCGTGCCAAATGTCTCTGCCTGGGGGCGTCTCCTCCATCTCTGTGCGTCTTCTTGAGCTTGCCCTTCTGGGGGTCCGCACCCACCTTTGTGGGCTGTGGTGCATCCAGAGACGTCAGAGGTCACTGTCCAGCCAGGGGGATGCCAGATGTCAATGCTCAGCCAGGGACGCCAGGTGCCCCAGTCTGGGGTTTCTCCTTTGCCCCGAGATCACCCCAGAGGGACACGAAGGGTGGTTCAAACCCTGGTTTTCCCCGAAGCCGCCGAAGAGAGACTGCCGGAGACAGTTTTCTCTTTTTCCAAGGACAGTTTATTGTTTCTTATCTCTGGGACACTTTGCCTGGCCAGCAGCGGTCTGCTCAGCTTGGCATCCATGGTGGAATCTGCCTGGTCAAGGCAGGGCTTATCTTATATAGTTAGTACTACGTATTACATGTTTACAAAATTTTACCAATACAATACAATTTTATTAAATGGTCCAGCCCTGACCCCAACCAATCCAAGAGTGCCAATGTGTCACCCAACATGGATGACATGGAGAAGAAGGAGGAAAAGGTGTCCACCCCCCAAATTCTCCTTCTTGGCCACGTGTCCCTTATCATAAACATTCAAGAAAACCTATTTATCTACGTTCTAACATTCTAATTTACACTCTACTCATCATTATTTTCTGTGTCTCTTCTCTCAATGTGGGCAGATTCTCCCAAAGAGCCAAATCCAGCCCCTGCAGCTCCTGGGCAGCACTCAGGGGTCTCTGAGGGGTCTGCCAGGGGGGTTTTTACACCCCCAAAGGAGCCAGGGAAAAACCCTGGAGTCCCACACTCCCCATGGTGAAGCTGCTCACGCTGCCCCAGCTCCGAGCTCCGGCCGCCTCCCCGGCCCAGGCTGGTTCTTTCCTGCTGGGATCCCCGGGCTGTGTGTTTGCAGCCCCTCCTGCTGCGGGATCTGCGAGGCTTTTCCTCCCCGTTGCATTCCTGCGCCGTGGAGCCGCTGCAAACGGCCTCTTGCCCGAGGCTGTGCCGCGGGGATTTGTCCTCCCTGCTGTCCGTGCTCAGCTCCTTGTCTGGGGGAGGAAGGACAAGGAGAGGAGATGGGATTTGCCTCCGTGCCAGAGGCAAGGGCAAGGAGATCCCCCCAGGGCTGTGCTGCAGCCGGGGCCGTGCTGGGCTGGGAGATGGAGCAGGACACAGGGGAAAAGGGGCACTGACTTCCTCCTCACCTGCCTGCGGTTCATGGCTTCTCTTGAAACGGATAATGTAAACTCCCTCCCTCTAAATTAATATGACTTGGAAATTAAGGAGCTCCCTGTCAAAGATATGGGATTTAGAATATCAGTTTTTCACTGGGAAAATGAAAATAAAAGTATAGTAATATAAAGACCAAAACACTGGCAAGGTCAGAATGCAACCTGTAACCCTGTTGCTCAGGGTGTTTGTTACAGTCTGAATAATGGTACCTATAGTTTTCTTGGAGGGACAGATGTGGTTTTGTTGAAGCAATGATTTTGGAGAAGGGTGTAGTTACTTTTTTAACATCTAGTGCTTATGAAGATAGGCCTGGTCTTCTGGGAATTTAGTGGGAAAGGTTGCTCTGATATTTCAAATTTTAGATTTTATTTAGGTAGGAAATACTTGACTTTTCTCCTTGGGTGGGGCATCTGCCATAAGGTATAACTCCTTGTGGGGAGGAGTTCTGAGGGATGGGTCATGGAAGAGATAAGGAGCCCTGCTCCACCTGGTTTCAGCAGATGCTGATAGAATGTATACTTCTGCTTGCATCTTGCATTGCAACTTAAGACATGATCTACTCCTTATTCTATTACCATCTGCATCCTACCTTAATACCTTCTTTAAACTCTGCTGTATATTTTTATCCACAGTGAAACTTTACACACAGTTCTCACTTAACATTAGGTTTTTCTGTGGTACTTAATGGGTTTCTTTATCTTTCTGCATGACCTACTAAGTGTAACTTAGTTTTTGAGCAAAACCAGTTGTACGGATTGGTTTGCCTTTGCTTGAGGTGGGCCTAATCTAAATAGTCTAAAAATACCTTTTATGTGTACTACAGGGACTTTATCCCCATCCACTGTGTGCAAGGCTTCAGACTGGGCAGGACTTGCTTGAGTGATGGACTCTCAGGTGTTGACTATTTAGGTGGCTTTCGTTAAGTTCATTTCTCAATTTTTGGATGTTTCCCTGCCAAGTGCATTTAGGGTAATTTTAAGTGGTCTGTTGTACAGTTCAACTTTCCTGGCAGCTGGTGTGTGATAAGGGATATGATCTATTTATTCAATATCCTGGTTTTTGGCTGAGGTGTTTCTAAGGCTGTTCTTGAAATGGGTCCTGTTGTCTGAGGATTCTCTCAGGGGTGCTGTGTCTTTATAGGACTTGCTTTTTTGGGCTTCAGATGATGTTTTGAGTAGTAGTGTGAGGTACAGGGTAGGTTTCTAATGACCTAGTGGTGGCTTCTACAATTGTGATCACGTAGCACTTGCCTTGGGGGATTTGAGGCAGTGTGATGTAGTTCATTTGCTGGGCTTCTTTATACTTATATTTGGAATATTGCCCCCCATATTAGAGAGGCTTTATGTGCTTGGCTTGCTTGATTTTAGCACATGTCTTACAGTTATGGATAACTGAGAAATGCAATTTATGGTTAAATCTCCTTTTCAGTTTTGTGCCTACTTATAGGTGGCATTTTTGCCATGATGGCTTGAGGCACTATGGGCCTATTGATCTAGAAACAACTCTTCCTTATAGTGCTAATTTAAACTTATTGGTGAGATCTGTATTTTTGCAGCTTGATGTACTTGCTCCTTGTTTCAGTGTTCTTTATTAGCCTGACTTTTGGGTACGTGGCCATCTACATGATGGACTTTTACAGATAGTTTGTCTGAGTGGCAGTGTTTTTGCACTCAGCAGCAGCCTCAATTGGTTTTCCTTTATGTTGCTAGCTGGTCTTTTTTTACTTTCTAGCTAATTTCACAGAGCATGGTTACTATTTCTGATTCAGTATAAAGGTAGAGCTGTGGCCAGTTCTCTCTTTCAGCAGTGTCCAGGGCCAGCTGAATGGCTTTGAGTTCAGCAAGTGCACTTGATTCACCTTCTCCTTCAGTAGCTTGTGTGACTCGTCATGTGGGGCTCCCTGCAGCCACTTTCCACTTCTGGTTCATCTCAACAATGAGACAGAAAC
Source organism: Erithacus rubecula (assembly GCF_903797595.1). Classification (NCBI taxonomy): domain Eukaryota; kingdom Metazoa; phylum Chordata; class Aves; order Passeriformes; family Muscicapidae; genus Erithacus; species Erithacus rubecula. The sequence continues at coordinate 37,171 of NW_027635793.1, read as the reverse complement.
TGTCAGTGACAAGAGCACAGTGTGTTTCTTGTGCTGGTAGTTGGTTGTATGGTGGAGCTTTTTAGCCTGGGTTACTTGTTTCTGCTCCTTTTTGTGAGTGTGACTAAAGTTTTTATCTTGTGGCCAGCTTTAACTGTTTTTAAAATTTCAGGGTGATTTGTGTTTCTAATCCGGCCGTGCTGTGTGATGAGAGCAATCCATGGGCTCCATGTGGTGTGGGTGGCGTGGTGGGCAGATGAGCCTTTTCTTTCAACATCCACCCCAGCACCGGGAGTCAGGGTGCCAGGAGGAGTTGTGCTTTTGTGATAAATTCTTTCGAGGTGGCCTGAATTTTCTTATTATAGGCGGATAACATTATGTTGGGTTATTGGTTTTTTATGTGAATGCTGTTTGATTCAGACTTTCTGTAAATTTGACTCTAGAATTCTAGTGCTCAACCTCGAGTCTCCCCAGGCACCTTCTGCTAAAGGCTCCAGGACAAGCCATTGTTCTTGGCTGCAGAGTAAAGCACATTCCTCACCTCTGGTCCCGTCCTGACTGGGCCAAGGGCACTGCATGATCGATTTTCTGCTTGGTGTGGGTGAAGGTTTGTTGCTGTTCAGGGCCACAGCTGGAACTGTTCTTCTTAGGGTGACCAGGTAGAGAGGGCTCACCATGTGGCTGCACTCAGAAATGCATTCTCTAAAAACCTATGGCCCCTAGGAAAGCTTGTGTTTCCTTCTTGCTGGTTGGTGGAGACACTGTGATGATCTCATTGATCATTTCAGTGGGGATCTGGCTCTGTCCATCTTACCACTTTACTCCCAGGAACTGGATCTCTCAGGCAGGTCCCTTGATTTGCTCTTCTCCATGGTGAAACCTCCTTCCAGCAGAATCTGGATGATCCTCTCTCCTTTCTCAAATACTTTTATTGCCCTGTTCCTCCACACAATGATGTTATTGATGTATTGCAGATGTTTTGGAGCTTTACCCTTTTCCAGTGCAGCCTGGATCAGCCCGTGGCAGATGGTGGGGCTGTGTTTCCACCCCTGGGGCAGTCAGTTCCAGGTGTGGTGCACGTCCCTCCAGGTGAAAGCAAACTGAGGCCTGCACTCTGCTGCCAAAGGAATGGAGGAAAATGCATTGGCAATATCAATGGTGCCACTTTGCTGCCTTGGGCTCCAGCTCCTCCTGGAGATCCAGCGTGTCCGGCACGGCAGCGCTCAGCACTGGAGAATCAACGACTGGGAGAGAGAGGGGGTCTACTGACTGCTGATCAGAATCCAAATTTACTCTCAGCTACATATGCTTATATTCCATTTCTAGGAAAGCTTTTACCACATTGGTTGGGTTAAACATCACACAGACAGGCTTACACATTTTGCAACGTTTCTACTTGATTCATTCTTCTTTCCTGTCACCAGTCTTGATCCAATCTTCATGGAGTCTTCAAAGCTCTGTTTGCTCTTGCCAATGCATCTTGGTTATCAAGCTGCTTATGCTAATTAAATCCAAAGTACTCTGTCTTAGCTCCCACAGTGGAGTCACTTCATTCAAGGCACAAGTCTACAGTCAATTTCTATTGTCTTTCAGACTTGCCCACAGGCAAACTGGGGCTGTTGAAGGGTCAGTGGGTTTTACTGAGCACCCTTTGACTTTCTAGCCAAAATTTTGTGGGTGGGGATAATGGCATCTTGATTCATCTGATGCTGCTGGCTGTGTCCTGTTGAGGTGGCAGTTCATACTTGTTGCATTTTCACCTTCAGGAACCTACTGTAGATGGGTTTTCTGATAGTCCAGGCAAGGTGTTTAATTTCTCAATGCCCTCTGCCTGTACAGCAGCTGTTCCAAAAGCCCACCTGAGTCCCTTTGGGTCTTTGTAATAGCTATTCCAGAGGAAGAGTATGCCCAGAATTCATGGAACCTCTGGGCCAGTCACACTGGGTTGTTTCTGCCACCCCTTCCCAGTCAGGCTCATTTCAGCCTTCAGCAGAGTCAATTCCTGTGATCCCTCATCACCCCAGCAATGGAAACAGGTTCTGTCCCCCCATGTCCCAGTGGCATTAGGGTACACTGTGCACCAGGATCAACTAAAGGCTCTGATGTGCCAGGCCATTGGATCTGCTCCATCCAAAAGACCTGGCTGACCTGTGCCTCTCCCTGGCTAGAGGCAGGGCCCCTCTAACCCTGGTTATCATTTCCTTCCTGGCATACATACTAGAGGTTCTTTTAAGAGGATCCCACAGTCATCTTCCTTTGTCTAATACCTGGCAGCTTGGTCATGGGAGGTTGAGGCTGCCTTCACTTGAGTGGAACTCCCTCTCTTAGTGCTTCCCTCCCTGAATTGATGCACTCGTGCTGCCAGAACAGAAGTGGGTTTCTCATTTTGCCTTTTCATGATTTAACCATGGTTGTGCAAAAAGAACCACAGGTCAGCTCATGGGGTCTCCCCTCTCTCCCTAGTTGGGGCATGTTGGGCTCTGACTTTGGGGCCTGTGACTGGCACTGATGCTGCACTGATCTTCCTCACCTCTTCCCTTATCTCCCTCATCTCTTCCTTAAACTCCTCTTTGAGTTCCTTAACCACAGCAGAGACATGAGCCTGCTTCGGGCCATTGATCACACTCTCATAATTTCTGAGTTTGTTGGTGACAGAACCCACTGTCTCTGGGTTGTTATCAGCATTAATTGTCACAGTAAAGGTGTATTTGGATGGCCCCAGGTTTGCCAGATTCCACATCATCTGCCCTGTGCACCTGACCTTGTCAGGGTCATTGTCCTGCTGTCCACCCCTCCCAAAGAGCACCTCCAGTGCTGCCACTTCTCTCAGCTACTGGATCCCTTCCTCGAGGGTCTCCCAGCACATTCTATGGTGCTGCTCCTGCATTCTCTCTCTGTGGACAAACCTCTCTCTCACACTCATTAAAAGCTGCTCCCAGAGGGAAAAGAGGCCCTGCTCCCTTAGGAATACCTGATCCACACCTCAGTCCTGGATCAAGGGTCCCAAATTCCTTGTCTCAGAACCATCCAGTTGCACACCTGTACCCATAAGCTTCCACACCTGAAGGAACCTGGTTGTATAATCCTCACACCCCCATGGTGCAATGTCTTTTTGCAGATTTCAGACTTTTATAAGATGAGGTCT
>NW_027635793.1:0-33547 GCF_903797595.1 Erithacus rubecula | reverse complement strand
GCCAGAATGTGCCCCATTTCTCAAAACTCCTTTTGTGGAATGGACTATTTGGCTTCAAAACCATATGACCTCTAGTTTTAAGAAAAAGAGAGACCTCACTGGGATATTAGGAAACAGGATTGGGAGTTTTAAACACAATGGACTCAGAGGTGTCAATGAACAAATTAACTGTGATGGGAAGTGATTCAGTTAATTACAGCAGCCTTTGCAATTTTCTTTATTAACATGGTAACAATCATTGGAAAACTAACCAAAATATGCCAAAATGGGAAATCATAGAAGAGCAAGAGCATGAGGTAATAATTAAAGCCCCAGGCACAGCTAGTACAAACATTTCTCTGGCTCTTGGATGTACTCAAGCACAAATGTGGATGCAGTCAGTGGATGCCACAGTTATCAGGGAAGGTGAAGAAGGGATATTCCCTGCTGAAATTCGCAAAATTGTTTGGGATAATACCTGAGATGGAAAGAGAGCTTCAACCTTGGTGGATTTTGGTTAATTTTACCTATGACCCTGAGGCAAATACAGTAACAGCTTTTGTTTTAACTATACATAGTGCATCTGTGAGCTTAATACACACAATAGTTGCTTTAGGATTAAATCATGAAGGGACTGTACTGTATCCTTCTGCACATAAAATGTAGGCATGAAAAATTGAAGAAAAATGGCAGACCATTTACCTAGAGCCCTGTTCTATGAGAAAACAATTGGAATATATATGTGAGGGAACTTTAGAAGACGACAAAAATACTTGTCTGGACAAACCAAAGCATTTGCCACTTTGAAAATGCATCTAACCAAGCAAACACTTCACTTGTGTATCTAGGACAAGTTTGTGTCTGTCTTAGAACAGCATGTCCCACCATAACAATAGACAATCAAATAGTGAATGAGGACTCAATTCAATTTATGTGTTGCAATTTTGCTAAAATCAAAGGATGCGACTTTTCTATCAGGCACCTGTAAGAAATATTGCCTGCGCCTATAGAAATGAATTTAACCCTAGTCCTCAGTTTACTGAAACATCAGGAATTTGAAAAAAAAATTAAAAGAAATTCAATATGCCGGGGAAAAGAACTTTGATCACAATACACCATGATGTGGAAACCATAAAAGGAGTCTTTAAAAGATTTAAAGAACATGTGTCTCATCATTGGTGGGATGTGCTATTTGGATAGTCACAAACAGCAACCGGTTTGCTTAATGCTTTAATTCACCAAATCACTCTACTGCTTATTTTAGTCAGTACAAGTTTGATTTTGTCTATTGCTGTACTTGTTTGGAATTGGAGAATATTATGACAAGTGGCAGACTTAGCATTGCTATCAAAGGCGAATGGCTTGGTCTCAAGAGATCGCCGCCGTGCGTCTGGGATAGATGAAGAGAAATCCCCATATTGAGTAAAAGAATTTACTCATTTCAAAGGAAAAGTGAGGAATGAAACACTAATCTTAGAAAACTAGGATTTTAGTGACCTTGCTGAAACAATTAAAAAAATTAGAAGGGAGTAGTTATCTGAAACTTAAGTAATTGATTGTCTGTCATTTCATGTTTGCTCAGCTGTGCTTACAATGGGAAAAGATGAAACTAGGGAGCAGAACCAAAGGAACATAGACAATGAAACTAGAAACCCATTCTTTGGAAAATTTGACTATCCCCAGAAATCATTTGTATTGTCAGTGGTAGAAAAGATCAAAAGTTTGGGGTGAGGAAGACTCGCCTTACTTCCTCCTTTTAAGAGAGCCCTCCCCACGAAAACGACCCCAGATTTAATTTAAGAAGTCAATCACGCATGCTTAATAGTTATTCAAGCTAATTATCATGGAAGCAGGGGATGGGAGGGGCTGTTATTATGAATATGTATTTGTTTGATTCCTTTGCTAATAAATAGACTTTGTGATCACCTGTAATTTTGCAGTGTGTATTAGAGGATTACCTCACACTGCTGCCCAGCACTGAATAAACATGCACTTTCTAACTTTAAACTGTTAAAGAGTCTTTTGTCTGTCACAGTTAAGTATCGGTATTAGACCAATACTCATATTTTGATAATTCAAGTGGGCACTTAAGGGTCCATGGAGACATTTCTGGAGCACATTTGGGGCAGTTTTGGGTCTGGGGAAAAAATTTAGAAGGAAATCTGGGCTTTGGAGTGGCACTTGGGTGTCCAGGGGTGCACTTGGAGGTCACGGAGGAGAATCTGGGACCCTTTGGGGTCCGGGCCCACACTTGGGGGCGCTGACGGGGCTCTCTGGGGCACAGGGTATGATGGGAGTTGTAGGCGTGGGTATAATATGGTTTAATGGGGTGCGGAGCATCATGGGAGTTCTAGGCGCAACTGCAGTGTCTCTCTGTGGGGCGCAAAGCATGATGGGGGATGAAGTCTCAGCTGGAATGGCGTTTTACTGGAACCGTGGAGCATGATGGGAGCTGTAGTCCCAAAAGTGCCTCTTGTGTAGAATTTGGGGTCCGGGAGGGCCCTGGGGGGACACTTTTGATTCTGCACGGAGACTTGACGCCCTCAGAGGGGAACGTGTACGGTTCGGGAGAGCATGGGGGGAGCTTGTGGAGCTCTAACTGGGCTCTTCAGGGCACAGGGCATGGCAGGAATTTTAGGCAACTGACTTGGTTATGGGGTGCTCTGAGCTCAGGGGGAATGGCAGGAGATGAATTCCCAGAAGTGCCTGTAATGGGCATCTGTGGGTTTGGGAGCATTCAGGGAATTCGGGGATGTTTTTGGGAAGTTCCCAAATGGGCGCTGAGGGGACACCTGGGGATCCTGGAGGTTCTGGAGGAAATCTATTGGACATATGGGGGGGGGGGAGGAAATACTGGCATTCTGTGGAGCGCGGAGTGTGATGGGTATTGTAGTCCCGGCTCCAATGGGGCTCTATGGGGCCGCGGGGCATGATGGGAGTTAGAGGCACGAAGGAAAGATGGCGTCGGCTCCAGGCAGCAGCCCCAAAGCACCGATCCCCGGCTCTGAACCTCCTTGGTGGCATCTTGGGCTGGCACACACCTGAGGAGTGTGTGTGTTTTCCATAGGGAAAATTAGGAGCTTTAGATTGCATCAAAAATAACAAAAAGGAAAAACTCCTCTTTCCCTGAGAGCAGACAACAGTCCAAGCAAAGCAGGTCCCAGGTGAGTGAGGGCAGACAGGATGGGATTGGGGAATGTGGAGCAAGATTGTCCACACTGGGTCAGACCTCAAGGCACAGCTTCTCTGAGCAGGCCAGACCTCCTGAGGAGAGACCCTGGATCAATATCAATCACAGAATGCTGCAATCACCTCTGCTTTCAAGAAAACAGCAATGAAATACACCCTTTAAAATAGAAATGGACTTTTTTAAGATGCACTTCGAAATATTTTTCCATAATTATTATAAGAAACATTCCTAATGAATTTCAACAGACCAGAGTGAAATCAAGGCACAACCATGGTTTTTTAGGAAACCTCTCAAGAACTCCAAGTGAGAATCAAACTCCAAAGTTCCTTGGAAGTTTTAATGGTTCCCATCGAGGAACACAGGTGAGAAAGTGTCCCCAGGCCACAATCAGAGCAGAGCACTGGAGGCAGAGATGACAGGTGGGGACAGAGGGAAGCCAAGTCTTGGTGCCCTGGGGCACAGCAGGGTCTGTGCCACCAAGGGCTGTGAGGAGACACCTTGTCCTGAGCCACTGGGGCCTCCTGGCACAGCCCCAGCAAGGCTGGGCACTGTCACCCTTGTGCTGCCTTCAGCATCCCCCCACATCCCAGTGGCCTCAGGGATCTGCTGGGACCAGCCCCTGGGGAGCCTTGCTCAGGAATGGCTTTGAAAGGCTCCCTCATGCTCCCAGGGACTGCAGGTTTTTCAAAGGACTTTGGGTTTTGCTTTTGCCTTGGAGTCTCTGAGAGCTTTGTGCAATCATGGCCTCCAGTTATCTGCTTTAATTAGTCACTTGAGAGCCTTAGTCAGTAACTGCACTCAGTGGGGCTCAATGGCCAATGGCTCAATGCCTCTAGGTGCTTCAGTCTTTTAAAGTTATTTACTTTTTCCTTTCTTCACTGAGTCCCTGAGAACTGGTGGCACCCAGGTAAAGTGGGAGTTTCTTTTTTTTTTTTTTTTCAAGCAATAAAAACTCCAAACTTTTACCACTGAAAACAGACACACTCTTCAGGTATGTGCCAGCCCAAGGTGCCACCAAGGAGGCTCCCCTTCCCCAAGGCAGAACCCTGTAAGGAATGTTTGAGACCTTTGCACTCCTTGGTTCCCTGAGGCCTTGCAGTGTCACAAAGGCCCTTTGATTCCATGAGGTTCATTGGTGTCACCATGGTCTCCTTGGTTCCATGAGGTTCTGGACTGTCACAGTGGAAATTTGGGTCCATGGGGCCCCATAGTGTCACAATGCTCTTTGTGGTTCTGTGAGACCTTGATCTGTCACAATGGACCCTTGGTTCCATGAGATTCTGTACTCAACAATGGTCTTTGTAGTTCCAAATTGTCACAATGGACCCTTGGTTCCATGAGATTCCTGCAGAAGGATTTCCCCTGTGACACAGCAGAGCTCATCTGTTCTGTCCATCAGCTGGGCCATAACTCAGGGCATCTTCCCCCTCTCAGGAATTGCTGAGATAACCCAGGTTGTACATCTGTCCTGTCCTGAGTTCTCTCTGGTGCCAGGGAGGTGGAATTCCCAGCTGACCATAAACATCTTGCCTCGAGAGCAGACTGAAGGGAGATAAGCCTTGAATTCCTGAGTGACATACATTCATTTTACAAACTATAAATGTTGCACAAAACTCTCACAAAGCAGAAGTCTTCTGCATAGTCTCTGCAAACAGGTAGGGCTTATCCCCCAAGACTGGATGCATTCTTGTGGTTACTTTTCTGGAAGTTGAGTGAAAGGGCTCCATGTGTACTCCCTCATCATTTTGCTGGCAAGTGACATTGACTCCTGATCTCTGCTATTTCTTCACTAGCTGTAATATAGGAATCTTCATTGTGCACTGTGTTTTTATGTATCTGTACTTCTTTTATTTATCCTGTGCAGTAAAAAGGCCATTTAAGGTCTCTTGTCTGTTAAGATTAAGGCCATTCAGTAAATAATTTCTTTTATAATGTACCTGATTTTTTTTCTTAAGAACTTAGGAGAAAAAGCAATTTGGGTTGCAGGTGGCCAGAAACAGAGCTACTGCCAGAAACATGAGCATAACCATGCACAAGGGATTTCATTACAAGAATAGTTTTAAACAAAGACATTAGAAAGTGTGATACTGTGATAGATATGAACACAATTAAAATGTTGACTGATGTGGAATGATTAGAGAAGAACTGGAAGAGGAAATCTGGGAAGAATGGGAAGGCCATAGAGCCAGCTGGTCTAGTGAAGAGATGTCCTTAGACATGGCCATTTAAACAGGAGAGGTGGAAACTCACAAATGAAGAGGGACATGAAACAATAGACAGTGTAATGGTAACACAGAGGGGAACATATAATGGTAACACATGGTAGAGGTGAAGGGCAATGTTTCTTCTCCTGCCTCAGTACACTTCCAGGAAGTTTCTGTTCTCTCCTGGTGGGAAACCTTTGACATTTATTAAAGTACTCAAGTAACCCAGCTAATGAATTATGCTCATGCCCTTTGCAAGTGTCAGGTCCCCTACAGCCCCAGGGCTCCTGTCCTATAAACATTTGCTCCAGCCCATTCTAAAACTGGGAGAAGCACCATCCTGGTATCATCAGGGAGCTGAGTCTGGAAGGGACCTCAGCAATGTTTTAGTTTTTGTTCTTTGGGGTTCAGGAACTGGTGAGACTCAGAGGCACAGAAAAGTTTCTCTTCATGGCCAACATAAAAAATTGTAAATATCATATAATTTTAAAAGCATCAAAACTCTTCTCTCAGCCATATGAGATGAACCAGCAGCATCTGATGTGCCCACTTATCCACAAGGGATATCCATACAGCAATATTTTTAGATATAGACAAAGGTAATTGTAAAAGACATAAGTGCAATTAAGATGTTGACTAATGAGTTCTTTAAAGTTCTGAAAGACGGGGCAACTCCCTGAAGCTCAAAGTGGGAAGATACTCAGTTGAGAGGCATTGGAATGCCCAGAGTGGAGGTAGAGGAGGAAATCTGGGAGCAATGGGAAGGCCATAGATCCAGCTGGTCTAGTTAAGAGATGTCCATAGACATGGCCATTTAAATAGGAGAGGTGGAAACTCATGAATGAAGAAGGACATGAAAAACCTGAATATTGGCGACACAAACAGAGGGAAAGATCAATATTTCTTCTTCTGGCACTGTACAATTGCAGGTAATTCCTGCTCTCTTGCAGTAGGAAAACTCTGACATTTCTTAAAAGTACCCAAATGATGGAGCTAATCACCGCACAAGCTGCAGGTCTTGTACAGCTCTGGAGGTCTCCTGTCCCAAAAATACGTGCTTTTATCTAAAACAGGGATCAGCATTGTCCCAGGATCATCAGAGATCCAAGTTGGAAGAGACCTCAGCAATTCAGCAGCCCAATCTGTAAGAAACAGCCGCAGACCAAGTGGTTCAAGGCTTGATGTGGTCTGAATTTGAAAACCCCAAAGGACAGGGATGGGGAAGCTCACTTCCAAGGAAAGGGGTGTACCGATCTTTATTGGTGTTAATAGACACCTTCTCAGGGTGGCCAGAAGCCTTTCCTACCAGAACTGCCAAAGCAGGAGAAGTCACCAAAGTACTGTTAGACGAAATGGTACCACGCTTCGGAGTTCCAGCCACACTATCCTCAGACAGAGGGCCACATTTCATTTCATTTCAAAGCGAATTAGCCACCTGTTTGGTATAGATTGGGAACTTCACACCCCCTATCACCCTCAGTCAAATGGCCAGGTAGAAAAAGTGAATTATTTGATTAAACAGCAAATTGCAAGTTTAGGACAAGAAGCTCAATTACCTTGGCCCCAGGCTCTTCCATTAGCATTGTCATGGATTCAGACTAAACTGAGGGCAAAAGAGAAACTGAGTCCTTTTGAGATTCTCTATGGAATGCCATATGGGGTACAACAGGGAACACTGGCCCAAGTAGGGGAAGAAACCCTACACAGATATATGGTGGCCCTGAACAAACAACTCAGAGAAATTGAGAAGCATGTGGCTGGAGCTCAGAGCAGAGAACTAGATGGCCCAGTACATGACACACAACCTGGAGATTATGTGTATGTTAAGTCTTTTACAGAAAAGACTCTGAAGCCTCAGTGGGAAGGAGTGTTACAGGTGCTTCTCACCACTAATACTGCAATCAAGATTAAGGAACAGAAGGCTTGGATTCATCATATGCAAGTAAAGAAGACTCCAGAAGCTCCTTGGAAAGCAACACTGGGTGGTAATGAATTGAATTTGAAATTTACTTGAGAAAGATGAATAGATTTTGGATAGAAATGTTAGCTTGGAGAACTGTATTTCTCATGATTATGGCCATAACTGTAACCAACGTTAATGCAACACCACATATATATAGTACAACTGGGAGATTTTTTTTGCCATGGAAAAGCTTATGACACTTACTCCTGTAGGATGTTATCCCAAATGATGAAAGTTACCAATGCAACTGTTGGAGAAGGGAGAAATGTTTGGGGTTGTGAATAAGCATTTGTTCAGGTTGGATTTCAGAAGTATCACCAGAATCCTATGAATGACTTTGGATTGATTCTGGATGTTGTGAGACCTGTTTGTCTACCTGTCCTGAGTTTAGACTTAAAATTGAAGGTGTGCAGTTAAGAGGTATATATTAGATTACAATATTACCCAGGATTGTGTTGAACCCCAAATAGATGAGACTGCAGAAAATCCACTGACCCAGAGACCAGAAGAAACCACAGTCACTTGAACCCAAACTACCTCAAGGAGAACAATTCAGCCAATAATTACCAAAATTGTACCTTGTGCTATTAAGAGAGTAGGGCCCCAAAGATGATTACTAAATCCAGAGTGGTCCCTGAAGCGAGTAGAAATGGAAATACAAGTAAATGCTTCTGCTATACAATAAGAATGTACCCCAATCCTTAACACTTCTTTTATGGATCAGACCACTTGGTTACAGAAACATGCTCCTGATATGCTCAGACAGAAAAGAGATCTTACTGGGATACTAGGCTCAGGATTGGGAATCTTGAACACTATGGACTCAGAAGGGTTAATGAATAAATTGGCTGACACTGGTAGTGACACAGATAAATTACAACAACCTCTACAACCTTCTCTACTAGCCTTAGGTACTAGACAGTGGAAATTTTCCAAAATATTACCAGGGTGGGAAAGTATAGAAGAACAAGACCACAGACTAATAGTGAAAGCAATGGGAGCAGCTAATGAAAACATGTCCTTAGCCCTTGGATGTGTACAAGCACAATTATGGATGCGATCCGTAGATGCCTCGATTATTAGGGAAGATGGTAAAGGCACATTCCATGCAGAGATTCGCAGAATAGTTTGGGATAATTCTTCTGATTTAGAAAAAGAGCTCCAGTCATAGTGGGTCCTAGTTAATTTCACTTATGATCCTGTAACAAGTATGGTAACTGCCTTTGTTCTAACTATACATAATGCATCAGTGAATCTGACACATCCAATAATTATTTTAGGATTGAACCATGAAGGAGCCATCCTATTCCCTTCCGAGCACAGGAAATGGGCACAGAAAGCCAAAGGGAAATGGCAGACTATTAATATAGAGTCTTGTACATTGAGGAAACAATTGGGGTTTACATGTGAAGGATACATAAATAATGACCAAGATACCTGTCTGAATACAGAGAAAAGCATTTGCCACTTGGAAATTCACTTGGCCAACCGGACAACCTTAGTTGTGCACAGAGGCCAGGGTTGTGTGTGTCTCAGAACACCATGATCCACAATTCGGGTAGACAAATTAGCTTTAAATGATACCCAGTCCAATCTGTGTATTTGCAACTTTGTTAGAATTGAAGGTTGTGACTTTTCTTATCAAGCATCTGTGATATCGCATCAATATATAAAAGCAAATCTGACCAGTACAAGAAATATCGCCTGTACCTATCAGGATGAATTTGACTTTAGTCAAGCAGCTATGGAAGCATGAAGACTTAAAGGAGATTCTCAAAGAAATTAAGAACAAACAGAGAAAGACTCTGATCACACTACACCACGACACAGAAACCATAAGAAGAGCTTTCAAAAGATTGGAAGTAGGCACTTCTTACTCTTGGTGAGATGCGCTCTTTGGATGGTCACCTTAAGGAACTGGAATACTCAACACATTGGTTCATCCAATTATTGTACTATTAATTTCAGTTGGTGTTAGTATGATTATGTCTATTAAAACGTTCAGGATATTGCAACAAGTAGCAATTCTAACTTCATTGACGAGAGCATTTCAGTGCAGCTTTAGGAGACACCATGCCTCAGTATGAGGATAAAGGACTTAGATACTAGTAAAAGAACTTACTAATTTTATAGAAAAGGAGGGAATGAGCCATAATATTCATACTATTATTTCATAGTTTTGAGAATTGCATGTTTAGGGAATGAGTTATGGGGTAGATATCTTGAAAAACTTAGGAGCTAGAGGTTAGGAATGTAACCCTTAAACATATATATCCTAGCAGGGGGATTAGAAGTTGACAAAGTCTGGTCATATAATATGCAGAACCAGCAAAATAAACATATGGAAACAATAAGTGAAACTGATATACATTAGAAAATGCTTAGAGTTAGCCAAAAGAAACCCATCAATTATAAATTTTGACACTGAAGGCAATAAATGAATAAAGGGATTAACAAGTCAGGTAGTCATGGTAACGAGGCAGAGGGAAAGGTTTAGAGCGAGGCAGACGATCCATACTTCATCTCTTACAACCCTTCAACTCAAATTGAAGACCACCGCCCCAAAACCAAAGGGATACTATGCAGCTGCAATGAGTATACAGCTAATTTTAATTCTAAGTGGGGAATGTGTGGTGACGGGTAATAAATGTGTACAGGCGTTTTAGAAAATGCATGATTTTTGTGAATAAATGAAGGACCAAAAACTGCCAAGGGTGCACACACCTTTTAGAGATATCCTGCATGTTTGACAAGCACTGAAATAAACATATCCTTTTGACTAAATTGGCTGAAAGGTATTTTCCTTGCCTTTCATACATCACAATGAATATCTCTGACCAGCACCCACAGATGTTGTGCACTCTGATGATACCAGGCACCATCCCACCTCAAATTCAACTCGGGGGTTTGGCAGCCTGGGGAGTGCAAATTGATGCAAATTTCTGATCAAGGTTATTGAGGTGAAGGGCAGGAATTATCCTATGATGGCTTTTCGGTGGTTGACTGATACCCCTGTTTGTCAGAACCAGTTGTCCATACCAAAAATTAAGTTGATAGCCCTTCATCAATTGGTTCAAATGCAGTGATGGAGAGCATGGGGGCATTGCAGCCTGGCATGCCTTTGCCCACCATGCTCCCTGCTGGATATGGGACATTTTGGTCATTGACTTGAAGGATTGCTTTTACACAATACCCTTGTGTCCTGAAGATAGGCCAAAATTTGTTTTTATGGTGCCTGCAGTGAATAATTCTGAGCCAGGGCAGAGATATCAATGGAAAGTTTTGCCACAGGGTTGTCATTGTAGCCCAACACACTGCAGCAGGCTGCAGCAAGGTCTTTCTACTCATCAGGTATACCAAGCAGATCCTTCCATTGATATCACTGTGCTTATCACCAATCTGGATTTACATCCTACAGGTATCACTGGCAAACGGAATGACACATGGTCTGATCCTTTGCACGTTCTGGAGTGGGTTATTGTGCCACATCAGCTGCAAAAGACAGCAAGGTTGGTGTTGGAATTGTTTGCCCCCCTGATAATCAAATGCTGTCTACAATGCGTGCACTTGATAGCAGTGGACCCCACAAGGATTGTATTTCCTGTGGAGCAGGAGTTCTTTGAAGGGGGCTTTGTTAATAGTGTTTCTTGCAAAGTGCACTGCAAGATTTTACAGGACAGATTGCTTGTCATCTGCCCAGTCATAAGCTACTGCAAGTAGCAAAGACAGTTGTCTTTGAGACCCAAAAGTAGTCGGGTGCCAGTGCAAGGTTCTGCTGCTTTCACTTACAGGTCAGGCAAAATAGGGAAGGCCACTGTTACCTGGGAGGATGAGTCTGATTGGCAAATGCTGGAAGGCCATGTGTTGGAGTCAGTGAGTTAGGGGTCTCCCTGAATTCTTCAGAGAGAATTTAGAGTGCAGGGATTGAATAAGTCTTAGAGTGAGTTCTGATGTCTTTAGTGAGTAAAAGGTCTGGATTCCACAGCAGTAGCTTGTGTTCTGCTGAAGGTTGCAAAAACACTGATCTTCAGTGTAGGCTCTAAGCCCACAGTTGTAGATAGGACTCAGACATAATAGTGTTACAGCAAGAATATTGCTTGCATTTCTTAGATAGATTCTATGTGTAGTGTTATACATAACCTGGTGAGCTAAGAGACTAGAATTCTAATACGTTAAAGAGTGGTGGTCTGAGTTTGCATCTTAGCTTGTTGGAAAAATGCTATATAACAGCATGTATTGGGAGAGGTGTTGCTTTTAGCCATTCTGGCTTCTTGCCATTTGCTTATTGCTACTGCTTTGGCCATTGCTTGGCATTGCTTTTGGTATTGCCTTTTGGGACTGATGTGCTTTGTAATAAGATGTGCTTTGTAATAAATAATCTTTTTAACTATTAGCTGCTTAGCTTATTTAGAAGATTACCCTACAAGTAAGAGTCTAAGAGCTCAGAGCAGGAGCCTATAGAGCTCTGGGAGTTAGGTGCCTGTAGAGCACCTGGGGGTCAGAAAGAACCTCCACATCTGGAATCCACATGTTTGGCATCAGTATGTTCAGGGGTGCCACTGCCTCCACTGGCCTTTTGGATGGTATGGGAATGGATTTAGGTCACTGTTCCATCCCTGCCCCTTAGGCACCTCACAGCCACTGCAAATCTCCAGCCAAATCCCCACAAAGCCATTCTGCAGGATGTCAAAACCTGCATTTCTCAAGCCCCTCATTCCTTCTGCAGCTGCCCTTCCCTCTTTCAGTTCCCCAGCAGCCTTTCAGCCCAGAAGCTGCTGAGCTCTCGGGATGCTCGCTGCTCTCCAGCTCCCACATCTCCATCATCTCAGACTCACTGGCATCCAGGAAGTTCAGCAGAGCTCCCTGCCCTGCTGCTCTCTGGAAGGTCTCTGCCAGCCCAGGTTTCTCCAGGGCCCCCATGCCATGGCCAGGAAGGGGAGTGGAGGCACTGGGGGCAGATGCACCCATTTGCTTAGTATCCCACCATTTCTGGCACAGCTAAAGGGCCAAATCAGGGCTTGTTCAAACTTCAGTGAAAGGATCAGATCCTGTCAGGGATACATTGGGCCCTTTCTCATCAAGGCTGACATCAAGTAGATGAGCCTTTGATTGGACATTCTCTTTACCAAAGCTGTTGTTCACCTGTCTCCTTCTGCACCCCATGACAAACTCAAAACAACTGCAGGTCCTGGTCTTGCTGCAAAGGCAATCTGTGGCTGGGCTCTGGGCTGCTCTCCCCATGGCCACCTCCCATCCCTTCCCTCTGGACGAAGCCATGCCAGGGCACACAGCTGCCCAGAAGCTGATGAAGTCTAGAAATAGCATCAGAGACAACTGTGCAGAAGGCCATGGCTGTTCAACTCAGAAGCTGAGACAATCTGGAACTAACTTGGCAGGACTGCCTGTTCCAGTAAACACATTTTTCCTTCCCAAGCAGAGTCGACAGAACACACCACCAAGACATAGACATGGTTCACAGATACCCGTAGGTTACTAAATGTAGGAGGATTGCTTGGCCAGTTTGGACAACTTGAGCTGCTCTGACTGCTTGTTGGGGTATTCTCAGAAATAAGGCAGAGCACAAGCCACGTCAGAGCCCAGAAACCATTCAAAGACCCCTCCTGCTCTTAATACACAATGAGGATGTGAAATCTGCTCTACAGCCCCATTGCAAAGACAGCCTGAAGTGCAGTGTCCTTCTAAGCTCTTCCTTGGCTCAGTTACTTCCATGGGCTCACAAACAAAGGAAAATATCTCCGAGCTCTGCCTACAGGGCATAAACTGAAAATCTACTGCACAGGACTTAGCTTGTCTCCTTATGTTATGTCCTTTTTTTCCTCAGAATTGAGCCTCCTGTTATTTCTTACGTTGTCATTACAGCCAGTGTCCTTTTTCCTATTCTCCTGCTCTCTGCTGCACATCTTGTATGGCTTGGTAGGAGGAGAGCTCTTCTGGATGGAAGGCAAGGGCTTGGAGGGAAGGAGGATAGAGGGACTTGCCAGGGAAAACCTCTTGGCAAGAGGATAGCCAGCCAGGCCTGCAAAGTGAAGACTCAAAATGTAACATTAAATAATGAAAACCGAAAGCATCTAAAACTCCATGTTGCATGGGGCACATATCCTGGAAACCTCTAAATAGCTGCCCAGGGAAACATGTTCCTGCCAGCAGCCCCTTGGGGCAGGTCAGGGCCACACCCTGACCCACTTGCACAGAGCTCCCAGGGCAGCAGCCTGGCCTCTAGGCTGCCCTGGGACAGCAGGGAGCCCAGAGCCCTGTGCTTCCAGCAATGGCTCAGCTGCACATGCAGCCTCCTGCTCCTCTCCCTACCCCACAGCTGAGCAGCCCTACAGCTCCACGGGGCACTGGGGGCAGCACAGCTCACGGCAGGGGGCACCTGCAGGGCAGAAGTGTAACCTGGCAATGGGCACAGGATCTCCAGGCTTGCACAAGACTCTTCCTCCTGCCAGAGAGTGACCCAGCTCTCACCTTACATCTGTGTGAAGCTGAGCCCTGCTCACAAAGGAACAGGTGAGTTAGATGACCCTCCTCCTTTATCATACCATATACGTGTCCAATGGTTGAAGCTCTAGAGGGACTTTTGAATTCTTGAGAAAATTTCTTTGTTTTGATTTTTCATGGATCTAGCCTGTGTTTAATTCCTCTGAACACTATTGAGTTATCATGTCTGAAAGGAAAGGTGGAAAGCTCCAATGATAAGTGGGGAGGAATGATTTCTTCCTATGTTGGCCTTTTGTGAATATCCAGTAAAGACCCACACAGCTGTGACTGCTATTTCTGCAAACCTCAAAGAGCTCTCAGCAAGCAGGCAGGCCTTGCTGGTGTTTTTATAGCACTGTAATATCATCCTCAGAGGAAGAACAGGAAATTGATTTGTAGTGAGAACCAACAGTGATGGGAAAGAAAGAAACAGGACTTGCATCTCCAGACAGTGTTAAATTTGTGGTCATCTGTGGCCACAGTCTCTGTCCTGGCTTACAGTATGAGTGATTTGGCTGCTGTCAAAAAGGAGAAAGCAGAGTGAACTAATGATAGAATGTTGTGATGCCATGGGTGTCCTTGCAAGATCACCTGTAGCTGTCAGCCACCAACTCTGACACAGGGCCAGCACTGACCACAGTGGACCAATTTTCCTTGAACACTGGTGGGATTTTTCTCCATTTTTGTCAGGCCTTTCAACTCCTTTCTATCCTTACCTTTTCTTTCTATGGCCTTTCCTTTTCCAGTAGAATCCATGTTTGAACCTGTGTTTCTGTCTCACAGAAGTATCTGGGGTTGAATTTTGGAACTGTCTGGGATAGACAGTGACAGGAGCTGGTCCCCAGTCCTAGAACAAGGTGGGGTGACTCCCATGGCCAGCAGTGAGCACAGACAGCAGAGCCAGACGTGTCTCCTGCTGTGTCTCCAGCCGCTGTGTCCGTGTCACCCACAACCTTCCCAGCCCCAGCGCGGGGCTGCCCCTTTGTGACGCGCTCGCTCCTGGTTCTCTTGTTTCCATGGCCACAGAACCCCCACCCCAGCTCCATCCCATTCCCTTCCCAAGGGCAGCCAGCCCTGGGCCCGGGCAAGCCTGAGGGTTTGACACAGTCTAGAAATTTCATGCTTTCCAAAGCTACTTTTCAAGGCCTTCATTTCTGTCATTCCCACTCCTGGGCTGCAGTTTGTTGGCTGGAGATTTTGTTTATTTCTCTTCACAAATAAAGTGCTGGGACACAACCAGGTGTTGGAAGTAAAAGAAGCTTTGCACTCCCCAGTAGATGACCCCTGAATTCATTTGGCTGATATAATTAGGGAACAAACTGACCATCCAAACATTCCACCTTTGCTCTGCTTCATTGCTTCAGGGGTTTATTCCCTGCTTTCTTTATTGCAGAGACACTGAAACACAACATAAACAGGATTTACCTCAAAATATTTCTGATCTTGGCGCTTCCTGACAATTCAAAAATTTTCTTAATGGAAATAACATGGAGCAGGTTTTTCTGAAATACTCTTCAACAGAGTGGTTAAAACTGATCATGCTTCATTTGGCAGAACTGAGCATGAGCCAAGGGACCAGTGGGTCTGATCCCTTTTCCTGCATCAGCAAAATTATTTCTTCAAGTCTCATTTCTCCTACCTCCTCAAAGAAGCTTTTCATTCTTCATTCACTGCCTCCAGTATTTAGTGGGCCAATATGATCAGTGTGTCTGTAGGGTGGAAATTGGCCATGCAAAGGTTCTACTTCATTGTGGCAGGGGTTTGTTCCTGTTTTCTTTCCTGCAGACACACCCAAATCCAACACTGCAACACCAGCCTCAAAATGATTCTCATTCTGACTGTCCCTGAAAATTCAGAACCATCCTCAGAGTGTTATCTGTGGGGGTTAAAGTCGGGTGGACGGTCATCAGGACAGACTCAGGAGCTCGCTATATTCTGGTCATGAAGTGTAGTTTATTGTAAGGGCGTGGGTATATGAGGGAGTGAGTGTAAGAGAGAATAAGAGAGTACAGAGAATAGAGCATAGAGAGAATAAGAGAGAGGATAAGAGAGCAATTTCCCATTTGCAATACAATAAGTATTCTTCTATATTGAATATTCTAATTTCCATTAACCAATCAACTACAAAATATTAAATTCCTAATATTTGCATGCAACCTATAGGAATCACTCTATTACCATGTTTTATGACTTTCTTATCTATAAACCTTATCTCTAAACCTTTCCTGCCATACTTGGAACAGGATGTCTGTTAGCTCCTTGGTGTTTGAGGCATTTGGCATTATCTAAACAAAGGAAGAGGCCTTAAACCTTCACATCTATTTTCTCGTCCCCAACAGTTTCCCTGTTCCCAGGGACAGGCTCCAGGGCTGGGCTGTCACTTGCACAGAATGAAGAAGAGCTGCTGCACTTGCCAGTGGCTCAGGGGGCTCACAATCAGTGCTTTGAATGCAGCTTTTGTGCACACTCTGCCTCCCTGAGCCGAGCAGCATTCCTGGGCATGGACACCCCTGCTGCAGCCAACATCCTCCCAGCACAGCTGCAGGAAAGAGATTGCAGCAAGTCCTGGCTGAAGGAGTCTCCAGTCTGCTGCAGCCCTGCACCTGCAGTGGAATCACCTTGTGCTGCCATGGGGGAGCAAAGGGGGTGAGGGGCTCTTTGCAGATGAGGGTCTCCTCAATGTGCTGCTGCTGCTCCTCCCTGGGCCCGATTCAGCAGCTGGTGCCTTTCCCTGCAGCTGTATCAGGAGCCTGCCTGGAAAAATGACACTGCCAGTGCAAGTGACAGCCACCCATCCCTACCGTGGCTCTGCCCAGAGGGTGTCATGCCTACACAGCTGCTCCAGGTCAGGTGATGTTAGACAATGTAAAAATACCTTCAAACAATTACTTTTCCACATTCTGTCGAAATCAAAGGCCACACAGTCCGCATGTTGGGGGCAGACTGCTGTTGGCAGAATGGGGGCAGCCCCAGCAGCTGCTCTCCCCATGGCTGGATGGCCATGGCAGTGGAGGTGAGTCTCTCACCGTGCCCACTGCTGTGGCACCCAGTGCTCTGGAGTTGTTCCCACTGAACTCAGGGTGCTGCTACAGCAGCAACATCACTCCACACATTTGATAACAAAGACTTGGAATGGCATACAGGACTTGCCTGAAGAGCTACTATAAAAAAAAAAAAATTGGGAGGAGGCAGGGGAGTTAGAATAGTTCACTCCTTCTAATACAAGCATACATGGATTTAAGCAGGGACATTGGGCTAATCATACTGGGGACTGGTTTGGAAGCCTTGTCTCTAGCAGTTCCCACCAGTCGGCAAGATTTTTTCTGGAGAAAGGAGTAGATAAGTGTGGAGGAAGTTCAGCGAGGGAAATACACAACCAATCAGTGTGATTGATAAAGCATGGTTTGATTTATTAAAGGCACCATCCATATTTATAATCCAAAATATAATGACTTAAGCATATTTGGCATAATTTCATTGGTTTTAGGTACATACGCCTCTCCTACTATTGGCTCTTGCAAGAGTGAGATGACCACCCCTTCTACTTTTTCAGCTAAGTCTGTGTGTGTGCTTTTTAGTAGCAAACCTACTGCATCTGTCCTCTATATAGCAACAAACTAAACATCTCTTCCTTCTTTCACATCCTCTAGCTGCAGTAGTATCAGTTTTACGAATAGGCTGCTATAGCCTGACCAGCAGCACCTTGCCTTGCTGCATCTCAGTTTGTCTGAGCTGCTCTTCAGGCCCTGCTGGCAGGGAGATGCCCCTGGGCAGTGCCCTGTGCTGGGAGGGGTGTGCAGGGCAGAGCTGAACCCTCCAGGGCTGGGCTGGGCTCTGGGAGCATTGGCAGGGACAAGCCTTGGATAGAGACAAACAGGTGCCAGTAGGCACCACTCCAGGCAGCAGAGAGCCAGACCAACCCTTGGACCTAGCATCCCTAGTATCCCTCCCTGTCGATCTGCACAGGGAAGGAGAGAAGGTTTATAAGAGGATGATTTTACAATTGACACCTCAAAAAGTCAGCTTTATTTTTCCAACACATTTTAATTGTTTGTTTTAATTGATTACCCTGAATTAGAGGGAGGTGTAATGAGCAAAGGTCAGCTGTATGGGGCCAGCAGCAATGTCTGTGTGCAGCAGCTGTGCCCAGCAGCAGCACTTGGTGTTGCCAGTGCTGCTCCCGTGCCACTGCCCCACTCTGGCCCCACTCCCCATTTCAGTTCCTGAGCTGGCACCATGGCAACATCCCTTGTACAGCAGGATCATCCTACAAGTGCTTCAGGAATTGTCTGCAGGGTCCTGCAGTGCCTCGTGCTGCTCCCTTGCCAGAGGCACCACAGGCCAGGGGGGCACATCTGGGCTGGTGTGTCTGGGTGTGGGGCTCCCTGTTGTCAGAGTCTGAAATGTTATAATTCGTGACTTAAACATTTTCATGAAGGACTTAGCAAAGCTGTTTTCCAAAAGGTGCAGAGCAGACCATCACTCCCTTATTATATATGTGATTCATGCTAATTAAATTGTAACTGTATTAGCAAAAATGTTGCTTATTAGAAAAATTGTACCTACTTGTTACAAAGCAAAACGGGGAAAGAAATGGTTAAACAAAGCAGATGGAATCATCCTCCAGATGTTTGGTGGGAGGTGAGGATAGTAAGGGCATAGATCTAAGAACAGCATCTAGAAATAAAACTTTTGACCTTGAATTGGGCCAAATTGGGACGATTCCAGGCATTGCACACTGGAATAAGGCCTGTTGTGGAACATGTATTTAATTCTATAATGTGCTAAGCATAATGCACTTGCGCTACCTGAGAGGTCACACAGCGAACACTGAGGAAGACCCAGAGCCTTCATCGGAAACAAGACCCCGAAAGGAGGAGAGACCCCGACCACTGGTGATGCATGGCAACACAACAGAGTGGCGTAGATTTTAGGAACAGAAACACGGAGGAGCTTTCTAGAACATTCTGTATTATTATGTATTAGTAAACAGTATATATGTGAGATTTTAGCTTGACTGATTTGGTACAGTGTGAGAGGAAGGGCCCTGCCCGTACTTCTTGTTGGGTATCCCCTGGTCAGTTTTGCTCATGCTTTATTCGAGCTAAACCTCAATTGTAATAAATTACTCACTGCCAAATTTTGTATTTACTTAAATCTATGTAACTAATATATTTTGATTGCATTCATTTGTATACAATTGCTGCTATTACTAATAAATTGCTGCTAGACCTAATCTTGTTGTTTGATTTATTGGACAAAATTGAACAAATCCAAATATCCATTTATAACACCCTGAATAGGCCTCCTGCTTGAGGCCCTGAACCACTCCCCCATGGATGTAAGTAACTCAGGAGAGAATACATTCACTGGGGGATCAAGCTGAGCACTTTCAGGGTGGAGACCTTGTCCCCAGGGCTATCAGCTGCCAGGCTCATACAGACTCTCACTCCACAGAGTTGGGGGTAGAGAGGCTTTGGGTGTGCAGTGAAAAAGCCTCTGGTTCCAGGCAGTGACTGCCCACCCTCCGCTGCGCAGAGGAGCCCAAGTTGCAGTGGCCCTTGACCCTGGAAAAAGCTTATGCACAGCAGAGGGGCTGTCATGGCCCACCAAAGGCTCCCCCCAGTTGGACCCTGCACCAGAGCACTGCAGCATGATCCACAGTGTTGCAAGAGACAGTGTCAAACTGGCCCCCTGCAGGGCAGGCACCTGGGCTCTCCCACCTGCCCAAAGGTACATTAATCCACTGGATTCTGTGCTTTTCAGCGTGGCAGAGAGGGATCCTCACTACCAGATGGAGTGGAAACATGGTTGGGACCCCCAGAAGGGTGATACACTTCTACCTAACCCCTGCCACTCTCTCCCTGTCCCACCAGGCCCTCTAGCACAACTCTTTTTCTAATTCTTCCTTTCCCTTTGCCTCTTTTAGTACTAAATTTTTTTTTTTTTTTTTTTTTTTTTGGCACTAACATCTAACATCGCTTGGTTGTAATCATATTTTTTGGGTATATTTCAAATCTTTTTGTGTCTGATCTGTTTTATTCACCAAGGTTTCGTTTCTTTTGGTCTTCTGTGTTTAAACCAATTCATAACACCTGTCCAGGTCCCTCTGCAGAGCCCTCCTACCCTCCAGCAGATCCACACTCACACCCAGCTTGGTGTCACCATGATTCCACGATGCCCTTAAGTGTCACAATGATCTCCAAGATTACAGGAGGCTCCATAGTGTCACAACAGCCCCTTGGTTCCCCAACACCCTTGAGAGTCACAATGGCCCTTTGGTTCCATTGGGCCCCTCGGTGTCACAATGGCCCTTGGTGCCCCAAGGCCCTGCAGTGCCACAATGGATCCTTGGTTCCATGAGGTCTCGCAGTGCAGCAATGCTCTCCTTGGATCTGCACTGGCACCATGGCCCCTTGCTTCCCCAGGGCCCTGCAGTGTCACAATCATCACAGAATCACCCAGGTTAGAAAAGATCTTTGAAATTATCAAGTCCGACCTGAGATGTAACACTCAGACAATGGCAGTCAGTGCCACATCCAGTCTATCCTGAAACACTTCCAGGGATGATGACTCCACCACCTCCCTGGCAGCCCTTTCCAATGTCCAATCACTCTTTTTGTCAAGAATATTTCCTTATGTCCAGCTTAAACCTCCCTTGGCACAGCTTAAGGTTGTGTTGTCTTGTTCTGTCACTGTTCCCTGGGAGAAGAACCTGACCCCACCTGGCTCTCCTACCCTCCAGCAGATTTCATACACTCACACAGTAGTTTGGTGTCACCAGCAAAGCTGCTGATGGTGCACTCAATGCCCTCATCCAGATCATCAATGCAGATATTGAAATCCACACTGGCTGGCTCTGATCCCTCATTCATCCTGCAGGTGCCCTCTGATGGCACTCAAGGTGATCTGTTCCATCACCTTGCTGGGCATCGAGGTCAGGCTGACAGGCCTGGAGTTCCCCAGATCCTCCTTCCAGCCCTTCTTGGGGATGGGCTCACATTGGCACCTCCAGTCCTCTGGTGATCCCGTCCGGGGGTCTCTCTAGACCTGAGACCTCCCCAGAGAGGACATGCAGGTGGTCAGGTGTCTGGGTTCTCTCGGAGTCACCAGCAAGAAAGCAGCTGGAGATGACCTTGTGTTGTTTCAGGACTGTTTATTTATCTTATCTTTTAAAATGTTTCAGTCAGCCCGGCACAGGTCCACTCTGCAGAGCGACCATAACAAAAGGATCCTCCTGTGGGCTGTGCCAGACCTTATATACCTAAAACTACGTATTCTATATTTAGAAATTCTTTCCAATGCCATGCAATCTCTTTACAATGTCCAGTTCTTTCCCCATCCAATCTGTGGTTCCCAGGATGCAACTTCAACATGGAGGGCATGAAGAACAAGGAGGAAGAAGCCTACCACACCCAGGATCCTCCTCTTTAACCACATGGCCTTTAATATAAACAATCTAAAAACCTACTTATTCTACAATCTAATATTCTAATTTATACTCTACTCACTTTCATATTCATTGCTTCTTCCCCTAGTGTTGGCAAGCCCTCCCAAGGAGCTAAATCCAGCTCCTGCGACTCTTGGACATCAGTCGGGGGTCTCTGAGGGGTCTGCCAGGGGGGGTTTTGCATCCCCAGAGGAGCCAGGGAGATACCCTGGACTCCCACATCTCCCCCCTCTCTTTGCACTAAAAGGACCTCCTTCATGGTTTTGTTTAAAGCCCTTTGAATGCAATGAAAAATACAAGGTAGAACAATCAAAAAGACAACAAAGAAAATAACAATCCCTACTAATACATAAAAACCAACTTTCAAGATCTCTCTCCATAAGGGTGAGAGGTCAAAAAAGTCAAACAAACCATCCATCCATGATCCAGTGGCTTCTCCAAGTTTTGCCACAGCTTCCTGTAATTGTCTTATATTTTCATGAATTGATTTTGAATGATCAGACAGGTTCATGCAGCACATTCCTGCAAATTCCTCACATCCAGGTTTATGAGTCAGCAATAGATAATCAATCACTGCTCTGTTTTGAAGGGTCGCTTTCCTCACAATGTCAACGTCTGCTAACATGTCGCCCAGTGCATTGGAGATAGCTTTGGTGTTTTTGCTCAGCCAGCAACACAAACAATCCAATTGAGTCAAGGCCACCCCTGATGCTGTTTGGGGAGAGAATATTGCCACTGAGATTCTCTTCGCCTTGTTCCATGTATAGAAATTGTCAACACAATTTGGATCGTATTGTTCAATCCCTCTTTTCTCTCTATGTTTTAATTTTCTCAAAATTCTCTGATCAGGTGTTAACAATGTAAGTTTCCCAATGCTGCATGGACCTCCTTTGATGTTTGCAGGGATAGCAGGCCAAATTCTGTCCCCACAGACGAAAAAGATTCCTTGTGGCAATTGCACAGGAACTTGGGAGGATGGTTTGTTTGAAATCAACGTGTCATTGCACCATGAACTGCTATTTTTATAAACATCTTTGTTTGGAGTAACATCCATTTTTCACCTCTGAACCTTCAAATTCTATACAAAAATTCATTTTCATTGAACCACAGATTTCTAATTCTTCTGGTTGCCAGGGTAAGGGGAAATTTATGGGAAGGGGAGATATAGCAACACCCCAACATGCCCTCCAAATTGTCTCTCTGCCCTCCCCAAACCTGCCCCTGTTCATCCCCAAAATGGCTTCAAACTGCCCCATGGGTTGGGGGTTGTGGGGGAGGCATCAGGACCATCCCCCTCCTCGTGTCTTAGCAGCTCTGTGCCCATCTGAGAGGAGGAGTGGGGCTGGGGGTGCAGGGGGTCTCTGTGTTGGAAATGATACCACTTCTAACATTTTTAAATGTAACATTAATCAGGGGTTTATTCACCTTTGTCCAGGGGGAGGGGAATTGAAATTTCTCTCCCAAAGCCTCTGTTCACTGAGGCTTGGTGAAGCCAAATCAGTTTAACAGCAACAAAATGGAAGAGCTAGAACATAAAGGAGAAAAATGTACAATCACAAAATCAGCCCCTGGTGGATTTTGTATGTTTGCCTAGTTTGATAGTTTGTTTTTACATGGTTTGTAGTTTGCCTACATTTTTGTATATTTCATTTTACAATTGAGTTTTCTTTACTAGATTTTTCCTTAAACTCTAATTTCCAACTTTTATTTTGGTTTGTAACCAACATTTGTAGCATTGTTTTAATTGCTATTTTGATCACTAGGTGAAGTTGAACATTGATAAAGAGGGACCGTAAAAATGAGCAAAGCTGGACAGATCTGACTTCATTAGGAGTTCCTCCTGCCCAAGTTCATCCCTAGAAGTCATCAGGTGTCTGGTGTCCATAAAAACCTCCAGACCAGCAAAACCAGCCACTCTCATAAAACCCCAAACCATCAAGATTCAGCAAAAAACCTCCCACCCAGGAGTTCCCCCTCTCTGGTCTCTCCACTTTGGGGTTTTGGGGGACCCTCCTGTCTGGACTTCTGCAGCTCCAGGGTGCATTGGTATCCCCTCTCTCTGGGATACTCCTGGCAATCCCAGAAGTTCCCCTTCTCTGGGCTCCCCTGTGGGTGTCACAGGGGCTCCAGAGCCTGTCCGAGGTGCCCCTTCAGGGCCCCACGGAACCCACGGGTCTCCCTTGTCCATGGTCCCAACATCTCCAGGCTGCCGGGGTTCCCCAGTCCGGGCTCCCCGTTCCAGGGTGCCGGGGGTCCCCCTTATTGGGCCGTTGTCCCCCGCAGGCCGCAGAGAGTCCCCCGGCTCCGGTGCCGCCCTTCTCCGCTGTGCCGAGCCCCAGCCCCGCCG
The DNA here is from genome assembly GCF_903797595.1 of Erithacus rubecula. Taxonomy (NCBI): domain Eukaryota; kingdom Metazoa; phylum Chordata; class Aves; order Passeriformes; family Muscicapidae; genus Erithacus; species Erithacus rubecula. Next base: position 9,916 of record NW_027635793.1, on the reverse strand, counting down.
GTGCCGGGCGATTGCCAGGCGGCTCCGGGCTGACAATGCAGCGCCTGAGCCGGGCAGCCCAACCCCAGCGCGGGAGGGTCCCACGCATCCCCCGGCCCAGCGCTGGGGCTGTGCCGGCCCAACAGCGGCACCCCCAAAACTCTGCCGGCTCGGAGCCGCCGAGCGGGCGCCCGGCCCTTGGCCCCGAGCACAGAGCTCTGCCCGGGGGCTCCCGGGGAAAGGCGGCGGCGCTCGGCAGCAGCCCCAGCCCGCCCAGCCCGCGGCAATTGCCCCACACCGGGACAAAATCCTGCCCCAGAGGAGCCGCTCGCAGCGCCCGCCTGCGGCTCGTCCGAGCCCCAAAGATCCCGGCAGCTGCCACAATTAATATAGAGTCCAAAAGACTAAAAATAGCTGCAATAATTATAACACTAATAAACTGTAATATTATTAGTCATAATAGATATAATAGAAATAATAAGAATTAATAACCTTCATAAAAACTATTCCACACGTATACTACATTTGCACGGCCAAGCTTTGGTACAGCGGGGGGCTCCAGGAGCCCCTTCTGTGAGAGGCTGCTGGAAGCAGCTGCTCCTCCATGTCCTGCAGAGTCAGCACCAGCCAGCTCCAGGATGGACCAGAGCTGGCCAAGGCTGGGCCAGTTAGAAATGGTGGTAACACCTTTGGGACAACAGATTGAAGAAAAAGAAAATCGATTATTGTGTAGTTGTAACTGTGGCCAGGGCAGAGCAGGGTGAGAACATTACAGAGGAACAAGTGTGCACACAGGCAGGGCAGGGCAGGAGGAGGGGCAGGAGCTGCTCCAGGGGCTGAAGCTGATTGCCCTGACATTCCATGGTGCAGCCCGTGCTGAGGCAGCCAGGCCCCTGCAGCCCATGGAGGGCACGGAGTGCAGAGATGCACCTGCAGCGCCTGGAGGAGCCCGTGCCGGAGCAGGGGGATGCCTGAGCAGAGGCTGGGACCCCATGAGAAACCTGTGCGGGAACAGGGACCTGGCAGGGACCTGCAAACCCGTGCAGAGAGGAGCCCACGCTGGAGCAGGGTCCTGGCAAGACTTGTGAGCCCATGCAAGTGTGACCCACGCTGCAGCAGTTTGTGAAGAACTGCTGTCTGTGAGATGACCTCACCTTGGACAAGTTTATGGAGAAGCATCTCTGGGAGGGACCCCTTGGTGCAGCAGGGGAACCACTCCTCTCCTTGAGCAGCAGGAGAAACAACACATGAACTGAGCAGACCCCCCATTCCCTGTATCCCTGCACTCACTGGGGCAGGAGGCAGGGCTGGGAAGGAGGGAGAAATGGGCAGAAGGTGTTTTGAAATCTATCTTTTACATCTCATTATTGTCTTGCTCAGATTTGGAGAGGAAGAAATTAAATTATTATTTCTAATTATGAACCTCTTTTTCCCATGATGGCATTTGCTGAGTAATCAGTCCCAGTCCCTGTTTCAACCCATGAAACCTTCATTTTGTTTTCTGTCTCTGATCCATCTCTGGAGGGGAGTGAGAGAGCAGCTCTGGTGGGTGTCTGGAATACAGCCATGGTCAACTGACAACACTTCCATTCTCTCATCCTTTCTTTCTTTCCAGAGGTCACAGTGCAGAGGTTGAGTGGGGCTTTGATGGGGGCAGTGAAGGTGTTGGGGAGCAGCAGGGACAGGAGCCCCAGGGATGTGGGACAGGCATGAGAGGGGCCCAGGCAGCTGGCAGGGGGCAAGGCCTGTCCCCCTGGGCCAGCAGCAGCCCCGTGCCCTGCCCAAGGCACTGCCACCAGGGGCTGGGCCCAGAGGCAGGGGGAGACCCCAGTCCCGGGGGCGGCGTTTCTGCCCCGAGCCCCGTCCAGCCCAGCCTGCCCCGAGTGCGCAGTGACCGCTGGCACGGCTGCACTGGACAGCGTGACCTGCTGGGGACACTGAGAGCTGCCCTGGGACACTGCCCTGGGGATGGCACAGGCACCAAACACTGCACTGTGGGTGCTAAGACGGAGTGCTGTGGATTTAATTAGCATAAGCAGCTTGATAACCAAGATGCCTTGGCAAGAGCAAACAGAGCTTTGAAGGCTCCATGAAGATTGGATCAAGACTGGTGACAGGAAAGAAGAATGAATCAAACAGAAATGTTGCAAATGTGTAGACGTGTTTGTGTGATGTTTAACCCAACAAATGTGGTAAAAAAATACCAGGTTTCCTAAAAATGGTATATAAGCATATGTAGCTGAGAGTAAATCTGGATTCTGATCAGCAGTCAGTAGACACCCTCTCTCTCCCAGTCGTTGATTCTCCAGTGCTGAGCGCTGCCGTGCTGGACATGCTGGATCTCCAGGAGGAGCTGGAGCCCAAGGCAGCAAAGTGGCACCATTGACATTGCCAATGCATTTTTCTCCATTCCTTTGGCAGCAGAGTGCAGGCCTCAGTTTGCTTTCACCTGGGGGGACGTGCAGCACACCTGGAACCGACTGCCCCAGGGGTGGAAACACAGCCCCACCATCTGCCACGGGCTGATCCAGGCTGCACTGGAAAAGGATAAAGCTCCAAAACATCTGCAATACATCAATAACATCATAGTTTGGAGGAACACAGCAATAAAATTATTTGAGAAAGGAGAGAGGATCATCCAGATTCTGCTGGTAGGAGGTTTCACCATGGAGAAGAGCCAAGTCAAGGGACCTGCCTGAGAGATCCAGTTCCTGGGAGTAGAGTGGCAAGATGGACAGAGCCAGATCCCCACTGGAATGAACAATGAGATCATCACAGTGTCTCCACCAAGCAGCAAGAAGGAAACACAAGCTTTCCTAGGGGCCATAGGTTTTTAGAGAATGCATTCCTGAGTGCAGGCACATTGTGAGCCCTCTCTACCTGGTCACGTAAGAAGAACAATTCCAGCTGTGGCCCTGAACAGCAACAAACCTTCACCCAGACCAAGCAGAAAATCGCCCATGCAGTGCCCTTGGCCCAGTCAGGACAGGACCAGAGGTGAGGAATGTGCTTTGCTCTGCAGCCAAGAACAATGGCTTGTCCTCGAGCCTTTAGCAGAAAGTGCCTGGGGAGACTCGAGGCCAAGCACTAGAATTCTAGAGTCAAAGTTACAGAAAGTCTGAAGCAAATTACACTCACAAAAAAAAACCCCAAAAGTAAGAACCCATCAATATCTTATCCACCTATGGGAAAGTTCAAGCCACCTCAAAAGAAATTTTCACAAAAGCACAACTCTTCCTGGCACCCTGACTCCCAGTGCTGGGGTGGGTGTTTAAAGAAAAGGCTCCTCTACCCACCACGCCACCCACACCACATGGAGCCCATGGATTGCTCTCATCACACAGCACGGCTGGATTAGAAACACAAATCACACTGAAATTTTAAAAATAATTTAAACCGGCCGCAAGGTAACAACTTTCAGATGAACCAGAAGTGGAAAGTGGCCACAGAGAGCCCCACACAACGAGTCACACAAGCTACTGAAGGAGAAGGTGAATCAAGTGCACTTGCTGAACTCAAAGCCATTCAGCTGGCCCTGGACACTGCTGAAAGACAGAACTGGCCAAATTTCTACCTTCATACTGACTCAGAAATAGTAACCAATGCTCTGTGGAGTTAGCTAGAAAGATAAAAAAAGGCAATTTAGCAACATAAAGGAAAACCAATTGAGGCTGCTGATGAGTGGAAAAATATTGTCACCTATAAGTAGGCACAAAACTGAAAAGCAGATTTAACTATAAATTGCATTTCTGAAGTTATCCATAACTGTAAGACATGTGCTAAAATCAAGCAAGCCAGGCCAATGAAGCCTCTCTAATATGGGGGGCAGTATTCCAAATATAAGTATAAAGAAGCCAAGCAAATGAACTACATCACACTGCCTCAAACCCCCCAAGGCAAGTGCTATGTGATCCCCATTGCAGAAGCCACCACTAGATCATTAGAAACCTACCCTGTACCTCATACTACTACTCAAAACACCGTCTGAAGCCCAAAAAAGCAAGTCCTATAAAAACACAGCACCCCTGAGACAATCGACAGACAACAGGACCCATTTCAAGAACAGCCTTAGAAGCACCTCAGCCAAAAACCAGGATATTGAATAAATAGATCATATCCCTTATCACACAACAGCTGCCAGGAAAGTTGAACTGTACAACAGACTACTTAAAATTACCCTAAAGGCACTTGGCAGGGAAACATCCAAACATTGAGAAATGAACTTAACAAAAGCCACCTAAATAGTCAACACCTGAGAGTCCATCACTCAGGCAAGTCCTGCCCAGTCTGAAGCCTTGCACACAGTGGATGGGGATAAAGTTCCTGTAGGACACATTAAAGGTATTTTAAGATTGTTTAGATCAGGCCCACCTCAAGCAAAGGCAAACCAATCCATACATTGGTTTTGCTCAAAACCTAGTTACACTTAGTTGGTAATGCAGAAAGATAAAGAAACCCATTGAGTACCACAGAAGAACCTAATCTTAATTGAGAACTGTGTGTAAAGTTTGACTGGATTAAAATATATAGCAGAGTTGAAAGAAGGTATTAATTCAGGTAGGATGCAGATGGTAATAGAATAAGGAGTAGATAATGTGTTAAGTTGCAATGCAAGATGCAAGCAGAAGTATGCATTCTATCAACATCTGCTGAAACCAGGTGGAGCAGGGCTCCTTATCTCTTCCATGACCCATCCCTCACAACTCCTCCCCACAAGGAGTTATACCTTATGGGAGATGCCCCACCCAAGGAGAAAAACCAAGCATTTCCTACCTAAATAAAATCTGAAATTTGAAACATCAGAGCAGCCTTTCCCACTAAATTCCCATAAAAAGACCAGGCCTATCTTCATCACCACTAGATGTTAAAAAAGTAACTACACCCTTCTCCAAAATCATTGCTCCAAGAAAACCACATATGTCACTCCAAGAAAACTACAGGTACCATTATTCAGACTGTAACCAACACCCTGCACTGTTCACTCACCTGAGGGGATCTGGAGGAATGTCCCTGGTAAGAAAGTCCTCGAGCTCCCAGCAAGAGCACAGGGCAGAGCACACTCAGACTGCATGGCTGCTCCTGAGGCAGGCACCTCTAAGTGCTTCCCAGCCTGTCCCAAAGCATAGCAATTCCAGCTGAGCTCTTCCTCCCCTCCTTTGGAATATTTCCAGCCCAGTAGTTTGACAGTAACACAAACAAACATGTTGGAAGGTGTCTCATCACTTTTAAGAACACCAGAAGGGGAGCTGCCCAGAACTCAGTCCAATTTGGCCTTGAACACTCCAGGGATCCAGGGGCAGCCACAGCTTCTCATGACAACCTGTGCCAGGGCCTCAGCACCCTCACAGGGCAGAATTCTCTCCCAATATCCCATCTATCTCTGCCATGTCTCAGTAGGAAGCCACTGTCCCTTGTTCTGTCCCTGCAGGCCCCTTGCTTAAGTCCCCCTCCAACTCTCTTGCAGCCCCCTCAGGCATTGGAAAGGGGTTCTAAGGTCACCCTGGAACTTTCCCCAGTCTGAACAACAGCAACTCTTGCATCCTTTTCCCTTGGTGCCGGTGCTCCAGCCCTTGGAGCATCTTCCTATTAATCCCATGGCCTCCTCTGGGCCTCTGCGGATCATCTTGGAGATGTCAGGGAGAAACCCATTCTTGCCTCTGGGAAGAGCTGAGGCTGTGCTGTAAATTGGGCTGAAGGGAAGGCAGTGAAAAGCTGCTCCCTTGTTTATGCCTACGGACTCCAGTGGAACAAGGATGGAGCAGGAGATGTGGCCAGGAGCCCCCATTTCCTCCCAGGCCTGTCCCCACAGCAAGCACCAAAGCTCTGGAGCAGCCAACTGTTAATCCCTTGCTATTCCCAAAGGGAACCAGTTCCCCTGAGGCACATGCCCAGCCCAGCCAGGTCCCTGCTGGGTCTGGCACACGGAGAGCAGTGGCTTTTTCACTCACCCGCCGGCTGTCCATCTGCTCCTTGGCACCAACAGTCACCAAATCCCAGTGTCCACAGGTCATTGATTTTCCAGGTTCTAAACCCCAGTGCCCAAAGGCCCTTGGCCTTCGCAGAGTCTTAAGCCAAATCTCCAAAGGCCTTTGGCCTTTGCAGGATCTAAACCCCAGTGCCCAAAGGCCCTTGACCTTGGCAGGGTCTGGCCCCAATCCCTAGATGTTGTTGTTCTTTTCAAGGTCAATAGCACTCAAGAAGGTGCCGTTGGCCTTGGCAAGGTCTGAGCCCCAACGCTCATGAGCTCTTGACAGCTCCAGGGTCCAAACCCCAATGAGCCAGGAGCTGTCAATTGTTGCCAGGGTCCAATCCCCAACATTCCAAACATTCCATGGCCTGTTGATGGTTGCCAGGGTCCAACCCCCAACATTCCAAACATTCCATGGCCTGTTGACGGTTGCCAGGATCCAAAGCCCATCATTCCAGGGACTGGTGGAATGGCCCTCCCCGGCTCTCCCCAGCCCCAGCTCCCTGCTGGCTCTGGCACCTGCCCTGCCTCCCCTGTGTCCCCACAGTCGTGCCGGGCAGGGCCCTGGCTCAGAACACGAGTTACAAGTTGCTGGTCCAGACAGCATCAATTTTAAAGCTCAGCATTCTCAAGAACCACATCCTCTTTAGGGATGCACTTAGTTCCTGAGTTACAGGAATCCTTCTGTCTTCCCTGACACGGGGGAGATGTAAGAAAAAGCCCATAAAGATTCTTGGTGCTTACAAATATACATGGAAAAGAAAGCCTTGTGTTTAGAACAGTCACATGAGGAGGAAAAATGGTGTTTCAAGGGCTTTTGAAATTCCTGCAGAGAAATGCCAAGAGCTGCAGTGTTTAAGGCTTATAAAATAGATCAAAAATGACACCGTCACAAGTGCAATTTTTTCTCTGCACTGTGTTTGGCAATATATCTAGATCTTCTAGGCAGAAGAAAATTCTTGCTGATTACATCAAAGATTCCTCGCTAGGAACAGACCTTCAAGAACCATATGGGTATGCTTGGAAAAGCTTTAGTAAGTATATTTTCCCCTGATCTTCAATAGCACTCTTCTGTGTCCTATGGAGGACTTCTGTGTCCCAGTTGACAGGAACTGGCAGGGCACAAATTCTCCATGGAAGAGAAGAGCTGCACCTGCCTTCTCCAGGGCCTGTCTCTGCAGAGACTGATGGCCCAAGGCTGTCACTGCCAAGTGACATCAGTTCAGAGATCAATGCAGCTTCAAGTCTCTGTTCCACAAGAGCAGCCCTGGGCTCCTTGAGCAGAGATGCAAAGGAGCAGGAGAGCTCCTGGTGAAGGTCTGACAGCTCTTGCCTGGGTTTTGAGCAGCTCTCAGTGTAGTTCTGCCGGTATTGCCAGTCCCGGGCCAGCTGTGACTGCAGCAGGGACACCTGGAAGAGGCACAAGGCCCAGCTCAGACAAGCCCACGCTGGCAGCAGCATCCGCAGCCCCACGGTACCAGCTGTCGGGCACACACAGACTCCAACTCCAGCCCTCACCAACACTCTGCCCTTGGGGAAGGGAAAGGAACAGGCTCCCAGACTGCCCCTGAACAGAGATCAGATGGTCAACAAGTCCAGTTCATGGCAGAAAAACCCTTCCCATGTACATCCCTCAGCAACCACAGCTCTATTAGAGTTCTGACAGCATGGAGGAACCCTACTCTGATTTCCAAAGCACACATTTGTGGCACTGACCCATTTCTGTGCCTCAGCAAGAGGGCTGCTGCTCCCCTGAGCTACTGGAGGACTCTTTACTTGAACTGTGGGACAGCCAGCCCAGGTGTGAGGGGAATTTAGTGCTTGGGGATTTTGGTGCTTTCTTCAGGCATTTTAACATCCCAAGCCCCATTTTATACCTCTCAATTTCAAAATTATACCTTAATTTTAACTTGTTTGTATTTATTCATCTTTATTATGCTTCTACTCCATTTTACTTATTTTCAAGGGATTCTTAAAAGGATTTGGGGGATTTTTTCGGGGGTTTCTTGGTTTTTCCAGGTCTTAACACACAATGCAACTTTTCAACCCCCCATTGTTTAAATGTAACTAAAATATAGCCTTAAATATTTCACACTTATTCAAATTTATTCCATCTTTTTCCGTTTAATTGAAATGTTGAGGAACTGCTCCTGCCCGCCTCCATCCCGCCCAGCCAATCCCTGAGCGGGGTTTTCCCCGCCCGTGGTTTGGGCGGGAGCCGCCCCCCCCATAGTCAATCCCTGAGGGGGGAGCGGCCGAGGCGGGAACTTCTCCCTGCCCCTCCTTGCCAATCACTGCCCCCCTCCCCTGCCTCGCTTCCACTGCCCCCTCGTGACTCTGAAATTTCCCCAGCTGCCCCAGTTGGACGTTTTATATGGTTTATCTTCCCCTCCCCAGGTAGAGGAGCTCCAGTGCCCCCCATCCCCAGAGCATAAAATTCATCGCTAGAGGTTCATGTCCATAAAGGAGGCAGTGGAGTCCCTTGATTTGAACAAAGGGAGAGAGTCCATGAGGCATGTGTCCAGTGGGGTCTCTCTCAATTAGTTGGAGCAAGTAGCCTTCTTTTCTCCTCATTTCCGGGCCACATTTTCTTCTCATTCACTTTCCCCGTTGGCTGAGGTATTAGGAAGGTACTCAGGACATCCCGATCTGGCTATCCATGCCCCACTTAGTGTGTACCCTTCGTAAAACACAGGATGCATGATCATTAACAACTAGCTAAATCAATTTATATTTTCTGCAACTTTACTAATTGACATGGACTGCTCCTCAGCCAGGTCGTGCTAAACTCCTGAACTTTGTGTAGAAGAACAAAGACTCATAGGACTGTGAGATGAGGAGGTTTTGCTGAAGCCAAAAGGTTTTTCTTCCCCTCCCTCCCCCATGCCACTGCCACTGGTACTCACACACGGCCATCCTGAGGGGACACCCTGGTGGCCTTCAGGTGGGAGCTGGTGAGGGTGTCCTGACCAAGAACCTGCAGGGCTTCAGCCCCTTCAGGGGAGGCTGGGGGAGCTGCACCCCCGAATGGCCCCCGCAGCCCCTCAGCCATGTGCTGCACTGGGCTGACTGGCTCTATGCATTTGGAGGTGGGAAGGGTCTCAGGACGTCCAGGACGGCTTCTGGAGGAGCTTTGGGGGTACGTGGCTGGGGAGCTTCAGGGCATCTTGGGGAAACGGGCAATTTGGAATGGGGGAGAATATGGGAGGGCTAGGGATCAAGGTTTTCTGTGTCTTTAGAGGTGGGGAGGGAACTGGGGGGCTGATTTTGGGGCCTGCTGATTATTGGGTTACCCACCCCACCTCAGCAAAGGGCCAATGGTTTTTCTTTCCTGTCCAGGAGGGAGGTGGGCTTTGAAGATCCCACCGTATTTGGGGGGGTCCCTTTGTCACCAAAACACGGGGGAACAAAAAACAAAAACAAACAAAAAACCAAACCAAACAAAACAAAACAAAACAAAAAAAAAAACCCTCAAAACAAAACAAAAAAGCTTCTTCAACAGCTTGAGGCCATTTTAACACCCCAAGCCCCATTTTATACCTCTCAATTTCAAAATTATACTTTAATTTTAACTTGTTTGTATTTATTCATCTTATTTATGCTTCTACTCAACTTTACTTGTTTTCAAGGATTCTAAAGGAAGTGGGGGATTTCTTGGGGTTCCTTCGTTTTGACAGGTCTTAAAACACAATGCACCTTTTCAACCCTCCATTGTTAAGTGTAAATAAAATATAGCCCTAAATATTTCATACAATTCAAATTTATTCCATCTTGTCCATTTAAAAAATGTTGAGGAGGTTTTCAGGCTTTTTTGGGTTACTTGGAGTACCTGCCCAGCTGTGAGGCCATCTGAGCCTCTCGTCTGTTTCTGCCCAACGACCCTCGCCTGAGGCCTGCGCTGGCCAGGGATGGGAGGAAAGCCAAGTGACTGTTCCGCAGGTGAGCTACCAGGACTGGTTAACAGGACTG